>NW_027222633.1:0-54443 GCF_030179895.1 Drosophila kikkawai
ATTTGCACACTCAATTGTAAATTTGTAAACAAAAAGTTCATAACTCAGCTAATAATGCCTGAATCCACTTCAGAATTTATATTTATATTAGTTTTTACACGTCTAATACATTTGCATACTCAATTGTAAATTTGTAAACAAAAAGTTCACATCTCAGCTAATAATGCATGTATCCACGGCAGATTTTATATTTAAATTAGTTCTTACAATGCTAATACATTTGCATACTCAATTGTAAATTTGTAAACAAAAAGTTCACAACTCAGCTAATAATGCCTGAATCCACTTCAGAATTTATATTTATATTAGTTTTTACACGTCTTATACATTTGCATACTCAATTGTAAATTTGTAAACAAAAAGTTCACAACTCCGCTAATAATGTATGTATCCACGGCAGAATTTGTACGTATATTAGTTTTTACACGGCTTATACATTTGCATACTCAATTGTAAATTGTAAAAAAAAAGTTCATAACTCAGCTAATAATGTCTGTATCCACTTTAGAATGTGTATTTATAATAGTTTTTACACGGCTAATACATTTGCATACTCAATTGTAAATTTGTAAACAAAAAGTTCACAACTCAGCTAATAATGCCTGATTCCACTTCAGAATTTATATTTATATTAGTTTTTACACGTCTAATACATTTGCATACTCAGCTAATAATGTCTGTATCCACTTCAGAATTTGTATTTATAATAGTTTTTACACGGCTAATACATTTGCATACTCAATTGTAAATTTGAAAACAAAAAGTTCACAACTCAGCTAATAATGCCTGAATCCACTTCAGAATTTGTATTTATATTAGTTTTTACACGGCTAATAAATTTGCATACTCAATTTTAAATTTGTAAACAAAAAGTTCACATCTCAACTAATAATGCATGTATCCACTTTAGAATTTATATTTAAATTAGTTCTTACAATGCTAATACATTTGCTTACTCAATTGTAAATTTGTAAACAAAAAGATCACAGCTCAGAAAATAATGCATATATCCACCTTAGAATTTATATTTAAATTAGTTCTTACAATGCTAATACATTTGCACACTCAATTGTAAATTTGTAAACAAAAAGTTCATAACTCAGCTAATAATGCCTGAATCCACTTCAGAATTTATATTTATATTAGTTTTTACACGTCTGTAGTGTGTAACGTTGTTTTCTGACTGCTTTCGAGAATCTGAGCTGCGGGGCACGCTGTATTTTTCCGGCTCTAGCTCGTCGGCTTTGGGGTGGAGGTCTTGCCTACTCAGATCTCGGACACGAACTACACCTTATTATTAATAAAGAAGAGAATTGAGCGTGCTTGCGACAAAATATGAACTAGAACCAAATCGGGAGAAGAATGAACAAATTCAAACAGAAAAAAAACTAGAAGAGGGGAAGGAGCCGAAGAAGAAAGGACAGAGAGAGATCCTTAACTTTTGCGAAGACACAGGTGTTATTGTGCGCTATATGCCCACCCAACCTATGATCACCACCGCTAGAGCATGGCTCTGGTGATCCCTTTAGATCCTTACGACCGTGGAGTCATCATCGAGTCGGTAAACTCAGATATTTAAGCCATCATGTTTTCATTCAACATTACGTTTTAATATACATTTTGCGATTAATGCTAACATTATTTATAAACTTCATTTGAAACTCAGGCTAAGGAATAGGTTATGTATATATATATGCTAATTTAATTTAATTTAATTTAATTTAATTTACTTCATTTTTCTCGGACAAATTCAATAATAATTAAAGTTTAATTTTTTCCTTTTTAGCAGCCGTAGTTCCTTATTTAATTTCTAGAAATATTTTCTTCAAAGTAATTCGTTATTTTTAATATGTAGTGATTTTCAATTCAACCTTAACTTTTAATATAGTGTAGAAACGTATTCTATGTTATTTTTCTCTTTGCTTTTGTTTAAACTTTTAATACACATCGTTTCCTTTTGCATTAACACTCACTCATTTTTTTTTCCATCGGCGAAGATCGATCTCCCTCGAAGTGAGCTGGAATTCAATGGTTGCAAGTTTTGTGGCATTAGTTTGAACAAAAGCGAAAAAATGGACGTTTCTTCCTACTCTATACTTCACATTGAGCAAGAAAATAATCCAAGTTACTTAAACATAATTATTTTAAAATTTCTTTAACTATTTAAAAATTATTAATTCGTTTTATAACTTCATAAAGAAGGTTCTTCTCATCAATATTGACTTTTAGTCGCATCAAAAGCTCACAAAAGAAAACTCCATACGCAAGAGTTATGACACGCCATGTGGGCCGAGGTTAAGTTTAAGCAGTTGGGAAAATCAAGTTTTAGTCGAGGTAAAAATCCGGAGATTACACAATTTAATGGCTGCACTTAATTCGCATTTTTTTTTTTTCGCATTTACACTTCCTATGGCCACTGATCGAGACCTCTGGCTAACAATATTCATGACTCCGACCAATAGTCAAAGCGTAAAAGGACACAGAGGTCATGCCACGGTCAAACATTTGTAGCCTCTGCCCACTGTCTAACTTGCAACCAAATTTGCCGCAACTACATAGCCGGCCACTAAATGATGTTGCGCAGTCGCGCTGTTGGCCGATTTATTTCCACAAGCACAGTATTCTAAAATCCTCTCTCCTTCCGGCTTCCTTGCCCTTCATCCCCTCCTCAGGGGGTGCTCCTCGGGACCGGAACTTTAATGCTGCTTGCTGGGCTCGATCCACTGAATAAAATATATCCACAGTAAGCACCAAATAAATAACTCTATTTCACAATTAATTTACCCGCTGATTGAAAAGGTTTCCAACAAAAATAAAAGAGGGTTTCCAAGATATAACCTCTCTCTCGGTGCTGGTCGACGCCTGCGTTGGATTTGCTATTACTGGCAATTAATTCGGCGACCTGGGCAACAAAAGGGGTTACGCACTGTACACCGGCACTGACAGCTCTTGTCTACTCACTTGGGATTCCTTAAGATCTGGCAAAAAAAAAAACTTCTCCACCCGATACACTGTCTCAGTGGACTTGGCACTTTATATGGCTTTATGTGGCGGGAGCAATTTGAGGGCTTGTGCACTCCACCGATTCTCAATTCGAAAAGAATTTAGTACGGAAACGGATGGAGTGAATTAGGTGCAGCTCAGTGCCAAAAAAAATTCCTAATTGGAAATAGAGCTTTCCAGATCTCCCCTGGCGCCGCTGTGAGTTATCTAGTATATCTGCAAGAATATGGTCTTGCAAAAAAAACAAACCATATACGTGCAGCTGCCGAATTTTACGCATGTGCATTGGAAGCTCGGCTTAAAAACTGCGAAAACTGTTGCCTGCTTTTAAGCTGACATCTGTTTGTGCCACCATATACGCCCCAAAGCTCGGCTTAAAATTCACAAAATCTGTAGCATGCTTCTAGGCCCAAAAAAAAAATCTCGTGGATCTTCAGTCGCCACTACACGTCTAATACATTTGCATACTCAATTTTAAATTTGTAAACAAAAAGTTCACAACTCAGCTAATAATGCCTGAATCCACTTCAGAATTTATATTTATATTAGTTTTTACACGTCTAATACATTTGCATACTCAATTGTAAATTTGTAAACAAAAAGTTCACAACTCAGATAGTAATGCATATATCCACTTTAGAATTTATATTTAAATTAGTTCTTACAATGCTAATACATTTGCACACTCAATTGTAAATTTGTAAACAAAAAGTTCATAACTCAGCTAATAATGCCTGAATCCACTTCAGAATTTATATTTTTATTAGTTTTTACACGTCTAATACATTTGCATACTCAATTGTAAATTTGTAAACAAAAAGTTCACATCTCAGCTAATAATGCATGTATCCACGGCAGATTTTATATTTAAATTAAATTGTAATACATTTGCATACTCAATTGTAAATTTGTAAACAAAAAGTTCACAACTCAGCTAATAATGCCTGAATCCACTTCAGAATTTATATTTATATTAGTTTTTACACGTCTAATACATTTGCATACTCAATTGTAAATTTGTAAACAAAAAGTTCACAACTCAGATAATAATGCATATATCCACTTTAGAATTTATATTTAAATTAGTTCTTACAATGCTAATACATTTGCACACTCAATTGTAAATTTGTAAACAAAAAGTTCACAACTCAGCTAATAATGCATGTATCAACGGCAGAATTTGTACTTCTATTAGTTTTTAGAAGGCTAATACATTTGCATACTCAATTGTAAATTTGTAAACAAAAAGTTCACAACTCAGCTAATAATGCCTGATTCCACTTCAGAATTTATATTTATATTAGTTTTTACACGTCTAATACATTTGCATACTCAGCTAATAATGTCTGTATCCACTTCAGAATTTGTATTTATAATAGTTTTTACACGGCTAATACATTTGCATACTCAATTGTAAATTTGAAAACAAAAAGTTCACAACTCAGCTAATAATGCCTGAATCCACTTCAAAATTTGTATTTATATTAGTTTTTACACGGCTAATACATTTGCATACTCAATTGTAAATTTGTAAACAAAAAGTTCACATCTCAGCTAATAATGCATGTATCCACGGCAGATTTTATATTTAAATTAGTTCTTACAATGCTAATACATTTGCATACTCAATTGTAAATTTGTAAACAAAAAGTTCACAACTCAGCTAATAATGCCTGAATCCACTTCAGAATTTATATTTATATTAGTTTTTACACGTCTTATACATTTGCATACTCAATTGTAAATTTGTAAACAAAAAGTTCACAACTACGCTAATAATGTATGTATCCACGGCAGAATTTGTACTTATATTAGTTTTCAGAAGGCTAATACATTTGCATACTCAATTGTAAATTTGTAAACAAAAAGTTCACAACTCAGCTAATAATGCCTGTATCCACTTCAGAATTTATATTTATATTAGTTTTTACACGTCTAATACATTTACATACTCAGCTAATAATGTCTGTATCCACTTCAGAATTTGTATTTATAATAGTTTTTACACGGCTTATACATTTGCATACTCAATTGTAAACAAAAAGTTCACAGTTCAGCTAATAATGTCTGTATCCACTTCAGAATTTGTATTTATAATAGTTTTTACACGGCTAATACATTTGCATACTCAATTGTAAATTTGTAAACAAAAAGTTCACAACTCCGCTAATAATGCATGTATCCACGGCAGAATTTGTACTTATATTAGTTTTTAGAAGGCTAATACATTTGCATACTCAATTGTAAATTTGTAAACAAAAAGTTCACAACTCAGCTAATAATGCCTGATTCCACTTCAGAATTTATATTTATATTAGTTTTTACACGTCTAATACATTTGCATACTCAGCTAATAATGTCTGTATCCACTTCAGAATTTGTATTTTTAATAGTTTTTACACGGCTAATACATTTGCATACTCAATTGTAAATTTGAAAACAAAAAGTTCACAACTCAGCTAATAATGCCTGAATCCACTTCAAAATTTGTATTTATATTAGTTTTTACACGGCTAATACATTTGCATACTCAATTGTAAATTTGTAAACAAAAAGTTCACATCTCAGCTAATAATGCATGTATCCACGGCAGATTTTATATTTAAATTAGTTCTTACAATGCTAATACATTTGCATACTCAATTGTAAATTTGTAAACAAAAAGTTCACAACTCAGCTAATAATGCCTGAATCCACTTCAGAATTTATATTTATATTAGTTTTTACACGTCTTATACATTTGCATACTCAATTGTAAATTTGTAAACAAAAAGTTCACAACTACGCTAATAATGTATGTATCCACGGCAGAATTTGTACTTATATTAGTTTTCAGAAGGCTAATACATTTGCATACTCAATTGTAAATTTGTAAACAAAAAGTTCACAACTCAGCTAATAATGCCTGTATCCACTTCAGAATTTATATTTATATTAGTTTTTACACGTCTAATACATTTACATACTCAGCTAATAATGTCTGTATCCACTTCAGAATTTGTATTTATAATAGTTTTTACACGGCTTATACATTTGCATACTCAATTGTAAACAAAAAGTTCACAGTTCAGCTAATAATGTCTGTATCCACTTCAGAATTTGTATTTATAATAGTTTTTACACGGCTAATACATTTGCATACTCAATTGTAAATTTGTAAACAAAAAGTTCACAACTCCGCTAATAATGCATGTATCCACGGCAGAATTTGTACTTATATTAGTTTTTAGAAGGCTAATACATTTGCATACTCAATTGTAAATTTGTAAACAAAAAGTTCACAACTCAGCTAATAATGCCTGATTCCACTTCAGAATTTATATTTATATTAGTTTTTACACGTCTAATACATGTGCATACTCAGCTAATAATGTCTGTATCCACTTCAGAATTTGTATTTTTAATAGTTTTTACACGGCTAATACATTTGCATACTCAATTGTAAATTTGAAAACAAAAAGTTCACAACTCAGCTAATAATGCCTGAATCCACTTCAAAATTTGTATTTATATTAGTTTTTACACGGCTAATACATTTGCATACTCAATTGTAAATTTGTAAACAAAAAGTTCACATCTCAGCTAATAATGCATGTATCCACGGCAGATTTTATATTTAAATTAGTTCTTACAATGCTAATACATTTGCATACTCAATTGTAAATTTGTAAACAAAAAGTTCACAACTCAGCTAATAATGCCTGAATCCACTTCAGAATTTATATTTATATTAGTTTTTACACGTCTTATACATTTGCATACTCAATTGTAAATTTGTAAACAAAAAGTTCACATCTCAGCTAATAATGCATGTATCCACGGCAGATTTTATATTTAAATTAGTTCTTACAATGCTAATACATTTGCATACTCAATTGTAAATTTGTAAACAAAAAGTTCACAACTCAGCTAATAATGCCTGAATCCACTTCAGAATTTATATTTATATTAGTTTTTACACGTCTTATACATTTGCATACTCAATTGTAAATTTGTAAACAAAAAGTTCACAACTACGCTAATAATGTATGTATCCACGGCAGAATTTGTACTTATATTAGTTTTCAGAAGGCTAATACATTTGCATACTCAATTGTAAATTTGTAAACAAAAAGTTCACAACTCAGCTTATAATGCCTGTATCCACTTCAGAATTTATATTTATATTAGTTTTTACACGTCTAATACATTTACATACTCAGCTAATAATGTCTGTATCCACTTCAGAATTTGTATTTATAATAGTTTTTACACGGCTTATACATTTGCATACTCAATTGTAAACAAAAAGTTCACAGTTCAGCTAATAATGTCTGTATCCACTTCAGAATTTGTATTTATAATAGTTTTTACACGGCTAATACATTTGCATACTCAATTGTAAATTTGTAAACAAAAAGTTCACAACTCCGCTAATAATGCATGTATCCACGGCAGAATTTGTACTTATATTAGTTTTTAGAAGGCTAATACATTTGCATACTCAATTGTAAATTTGTAAACAAAAAGTTCACAACTCAGCTAATAATGCCTGATTCCACTTCAGAATTTATATTTATATTAGTTTTTACACGTCTAATACATGTGCATACTCAGCTAATAATGTCTGTATCCACTTCAGAATTTGTATTTTTAATAGTTTTTACACGGCTAATACATTTGCATACTCAATTGTAAATTTGAAAACAAAAAGTTCACAACTCAGCTAATAATGCCTAAATCCACTTCAAAATTTGTATTTATATTAGTTTTTACACGGCTAATACATTTGCATACTCAATTGTAAATTTGTAAACAAAAAGTTCACATCTCAGCTAATAATGCATGTATCCACGGCAGATTTTATATTTAAATTAGTTCTTACAATGCTAATACATTTGCATACTCAATTGTAAATTTGTAAACAAAAAGTTCACAACTCAGCTAATAATGCCTGAATCCACTTCAGAATTTATATTTATATTAGTTTTTACACGTCTTATACATTTGCATACTCAATTGTAAATTTGTAAACAAAAAGTTCACAACTCCGCTAATAATGTATGTATCCACGGCAGAATTTGTACTTATATTAGTTTTTACACGGCTTATACATTTGCATACTCAATTGTAAATTGTAAACAAAAAGTTCATAACTCAGCTAATAATGTCTGTATCCACTTTAGAATGTGTATTTATAATAGTTTTTACACGGCTAATACATTTGCATACTCAATTCTAAATTTGTAAACAAAAAGTTCACATCTCAGCTAATAATGCATGTATCCACGGCAGATTTTATGTTTAAATTAGTTCTTACAATGCAAATACATTTGCATACTCAATTGTAAATTTGTAAACAAAAAGTTCACAACTCCGCTAATAATGTATGTATCCACGGCAGAATTTGTACTTATATTAGTTTTTACACGGCTTATACATTTGCATACTCAATTGTAAATTGTAAACAAAAAGTTCATAACTCAGCTAATAATGTCTGTATCCACTTTAGAATGTGTATTTATAATAGTTTTTACACGGCTAATACATTTGCATACTCAATTGTAAATTTGTAAACAAAAAGTTCACAACTCCGCTAATAATGTATGTATCCACGGCAGAATTTGTACTTATATTAGTTTTTACACGGCTTATACATTTGCATACTCAATTGTAAATTGTAAACAAAAAGTTCATAACTCAGCTAATAATGTCTGTATCCACTTTAGAATGTGTATTTATAATAGTTTTTACACGGCTAATACATTTGCATACTCAATTCTAAATTTGTAAACAAAAAGTTCACATCTCAGCTAATAATGCATGTATCCACGGCAGATTTTATGTTTAAATTAGTTCTTACAATGCAAATACATTTGCATACTCAATTGTAAATTTGTAAACAAAATGTTCACAACTCAGCTAATAATGCCTGATTCCACTTCAGAATTTGTATTTATAATAGTTTTTACACGGCTAATACATTTGCATACTCAATTGTAAATTTGAAAACAAAAAGTTCACAACTCAGCTAATAATGCCTGAATCCACTTCAGAATTTGTATTTATATTAGTTTTTACACGGCTAATAAATTTGCATACTCAATTTTAAATTTGTAAACAAAAAGTTCACATCTCAACTAATAATGCATGTATCCACTTTAGAATTTATATTTAAATTAGTTCTTACAATGCTAATACATTTGCATACTCAATTGTAAATTTGTAAACAAAAAGATCACAGCTCAGAAAATAATGCATATATCCACCTTAGAATTTATATTTAAATTAGTTCTTACAATGCTAATACATTTGCATACTCAATTGTAAATTTGTAAACAAAAAGTTCATAACTCAGCTAATAATGCCTGAATCCACTTCAGAATTTATATTTATATTAGTTTTTACACGTCTAATACATTTGCATACTCAATTGTAAATTTGTAAACAAAAAGTTCACATCTCAGCTAATAATGCATGTATCCACGGCAGATTTTATATTTAAATTAGTTCTTACAATGCTAATACATTTGCACACTCAATTGTAAATTTGTAAACAAAAAGTTCATAACTCAGCTAATAATGCCTGAATCCACTTCAGAATTTATATTTTTATTAGTTTTTACACGTCTAATACATTTGCATACTCAATTGTAAATTTGTAAACAAAAAGTTCACATCTCAGCTAATAATGCATGTATCCACGGCAGATTTTATATTTAAATTAGTTCTTACAATGCTAATACATTTGCATACTCAATTGTAAATTTGTAAACAAAAAGTTCACAACTCAGCTAATAATGCCTGAATCCACTTCAGAATTTATATTTATATTAGTTTTTACACGTCTAATACATTTGCATACTCAATTGTAAATTTGTAAACAAAAAGATCACAGCTCAGAAAATAATGCATATATCCACCTTAGAATTTATATTTAAATTAGTTCTTACAATGCTAATACATTTGCACACTCAATTGTAAATTTGTAAACAAAAAGTTCATAACTCAGCTAATAATGCCTGAATCCACTTCAGAATTTATATTTATATTAGTTTTTACACGTCTAATACATTTGCATACTCAATTGTAAATTTGTAAACAAAAAGTTCACAACTCAGATAGTAATGCATATATCCACTTTAGAATTTATATTTAAATTAGTTCTTACAATGCTAATACATTTGCACACTCAATTGTAAATTTGTAAACAAAAAGTTCATAACTCAGCTAATAATGCCTGAATCCACTTCAGAATTTATATTTTTATTAGTTTTTACACGTCTAATACATTTGCATACTCAATTGTAAATTTGTAAACAAAAAGTTCACATCTCAGCTAATAATGCATGTATCCACGGCAGATTTTATATTTAAATTAGTTCTTACAATGCTAATACATTTGCATACTCAATTGTAAATTTGTAAACAAAAAGTTCACAACTCAGCTAATAATGCCTGAATCCACTTCAGAATTTATATTTATATTAGTTTTTACACGTCTAATACATTTGCATACTCAATTGTAAATTTGTAAACAAAAAGTTCACAACTCAGATAGTAATGCATGTATCCACGGCAGATTTTGTACTTATATTAGTTTTTAGAAGGCTAATACATTTGCATACTCAATTGTAAATTTGTAAACAAAAAGTTCACAACTCAGCTAATAATGCCTGAATCCACTTCAGAATTTATATTTATATTAGTTTTTACACGTCTAATACATTAGCATACTCAATTCTAAATTTGTAAACAAAAAGTTCACATCTCAGCTAATAATGCATGTATCCACGGCAGATTTTATGTTTAAATTAGTTCTTACAATGCAAATACATTTGCATACTCAATTGTAAATTTGTAAACAAAATGTTCACAACTCAGCTAATAATGCCTGATTCCACTTCAGAATTTATATTTATATTAGTTTTTACACGTCTAATACATTTGCATACTCAGCTAATAATGTCTGTATCCACTTCAGAATTTGTATTTATAATAGTTTTTACACGGCTAATACATTTGCATACTCAATTGTAAATTTGAAAACAAAAAGTTCACAACTCAGCTAATAATGCCTGAATCCACTTCAGAATTTGTATTTATATTAGTTTTTACACGGCTAATAAATTTGCATACTCAATTTTAAATTTGTAAACAAAAAGTTCACATCTCAACTAATAATGCATGTATCCACTTTAGAATTTATATTTAAATTAGTTCTTACAATGCTAATACATTTGCATACTCAATTGTAAATTTGTAAACAAAAAGATCACAGCTCAGAAAATAATGCATATATCCACCTTAGAATTTATATTTAAATTAGTTCTTACAATGCTAATACATTTGCACACTCAATTGTAAATTTGTAAACAAAAAGTTCATAACTCAGCTAATAATGCCTGAATCCACTTCAGAATTTATATTTATATTAGTTTTTACACGTCTAATACATTTGCATACTCAATTGTAAATTTGTAAACAAAAAGTTCACATCTCAGCTAATAATGCATGTATCCACGGCAGATTTTATATTTAAATTAGTTCTTACAATGCTAATACATTTGCATACTCAATTGTAAATTTGTAAACAAAAAGTTCACAACTCAGCTAATAATGCCTGAATCCACTTCAGAATTTGAATTTATATTAGTTTTTACACGGCTAATACATTTGCATACTCAATTGTAAATTTGTAAATAAAAAGTTCACAACTCAGATAGTAATGCATGTATCCACGGCAGATTTTGTACTTATATTAGTTTTTAGAAGGCTAATACATTTGCATACTCAATTGTAAATTTGTAAACAAAAAGTTCACAACTCAGCTAATAATGCCTGATTCCACTTCAGAATTTATATTTATATTAGTTTTTACACGTCTAATACATTTGCATACTCAGCTAATAATGTCTGTATCCACTTCAGAATTTGTATTTATAATAGTTTTTACACGGCTAATACATTTGCATACTCAATTGTAAATTTGAAAACAAAAAGTTCACAACTCAGCTAATAATGCCTGAATCCACTTCAAAATTTGTATTTATATTAGTTTTTACACGGCTAATACATTTGCATACTCAATTGTAAATTTGTAAACAAAAAGTTCACATCTCAGCTAATAATGCATGTATCCACGGCAGATTTTATATTTAAATTAGTTCTTACAATGCTAATACATTTGCATACTCAATTGTAAATTTGTAAACAAAAAGTTCACAAATCAGCTAATAATGCCTGAATCCACTTCAGAATTTATATTTATATTAGTTTTTACACGTCTTATACATTTGCATACTCAATTGTAAATTTGTAAACAAAAAGTTCACAACTCCGCTAATAATGTATGTATCCACGGCAGAATTTGTACTTATATTAGTTTTTAGAAGCCTAATACATTTGCATACTCAATTGTAAATTTGTAAACAAAAAGTTCACAACTCAGCTAATAATGCCTGTATCCACTTCAGAATTTATATTTATATTAGTTTTTACACGTCTAATACATTCGCATACTCAGCTAATAATGTCTGTATCCACTTCAGAATTTGTATTTATAATAGTTTTTACACGGCTTATACATTTGCATACTCAATTGTAAATTGTAAACAAAAATTTCACAGTTCAGCTAATAATGTCTGTATCCACTTCAGAATTTGTATTTATAATAGTTTTTACACGGCTAATACATTTGCATACTCAATTGTAAATTTGTAAACAAAAAGTTCACAACTCCGCTAATAATGCATGTATCCACGGCAGAATTTGTACTTATATTAGTTTTTAGAAGGCTAATACATTTGCATACTCAATTGTAAATTTGTAAACAAAAAGTTCACAACTCAGCTAATAATGCCTGAATCCACTTCAGAATTTATATTTATATTAGTTTTTACACGTCTAATACATTTGCATACTCAGCTAATAATGCCTGAATCCACTTCAGAATTTATATTTATATTAGTTTTTACACGTCTAATACATTTGCATACTCAATTGTAAATTTGTAAACAAAAAGTTCACAACTCAGATAGTAATGCATATATCCACTTTAGAATTTATATTTAAATTAGCTCTTACAATGCTAATACATTTGCACACTCAATTGTAAATTTGTAAACAAAAAGTTCATAACTCAGCTAATAATGCCTGAATCCACTTCAGAATTTATATTTTTATTAGTTTTTACATGTCTAATACATTTGCATACTCAATTGTAAATTTGTAAACAAAAAGTTCACATCTCAGCTAATAATGCATGTATCCACGGCAGATTTTATATTTAAATTAGTTCTTACAATGCTAATACATTTGCATTCTCAATTGTAAATTTGTAAACAAAATGTTCACAACTCAGCTAATAATGCCTGATTCCACTTCAGAATTTATATTTATATTAGTTTTTACACGTCTAATACATTTGCATACTCAGCTAATAATGTCTGTATCCACTTTAGAATGTGTATTTATATTAGTTTTTACACGGCTAATAAATTTGCATACTCAATTTTAAATTTGTAAACAAAAAGTTCACATCTCAACTAATAATGCATGTATCCACTTTAGAATTTATATTTAAATTAGTTCTTACAATGCTAATACATTTGCATACTCAATTGTAAATTTGTAAACAAAAAGATCACAGCTCAGAAAATAATGCATATATCCACCTTAGAATTTATATTTAAATTAGTTCTTACAATGCTAATACATTTGCACACTCAATTGTAAATTTGTAAACAAAAAGTTCATAACTCAGCTAATAATGCCTGAATCCACTTCAGAATTTATATTTATATTAGTTTTTACACGTCTAATACATTTGCATACTCAATTGTAAATTTGTAAACAAAAAGTTCACATCTCAGCTAATAATGCATGTATCCACTTCAGAATTTGTATTTATATTAGTTTTTACACGGCTAATAAATTTGCATACTCAATTTTAAATTTGTAAACAAAAAGTTCACATCTCAACTAATAATGCATGTATCCACTTTAGAATTTATATTTAAATTAGTTCTTACAATGCTAATACATTTGCATACTCAATTGTAAATTTGTAAACAAAAAGATCACAGCTCAGAAAATAATGCATATATCCACCTTAGAATTTATATTTAAATTAGTTCTTACAATGCTAATACATTTGCACACTCAATTGTAAATTTGTAAACAAAAAGTTCATAACTCAGCTAATAATGCCTGAATCCACTTCAGAATTTATATTTATATTAGTTTTTACACGTCTAATACATTTGCATACTCAATTGTAAATTTGTAAACAAAAAGTTCACATCTCAGCTAATAATGCATGTATCCACGGCAGATTTTATATTTAAATTAGTTCTTACAATGCTAATACATTTGCACACTCAATTGTAAATTTGTAAACAAAAAGTTCATAACTCAGCTAATAATGCCTGAATCCACTTCAGAATTTATATTTTTATTAGTTTTTACACGTCTAATACATTTGCATACTCAATTGTAAATTTGTAAACAAAAAGTTCACATCTCAGCTAATAATGCATGTATCCACGGCAGATTTTATATTTAAATTAGTTCTTACAATGCTAATACATTTGCATACTCAATTGTAAATTTGTAAACAAAAAGTTCACAACTCAGCTAATAATGCCTGAATCCACTTCAGAATTTATATTTATATTAGTTTTTACACGTCTAATACATTTGCATACTCAATTGTAAATTTGTAAACAAAAAGATCACAGCTCAGAAAATAATGCATATATCCACCTTAGAATTTATATTTAAATTAGTTCTTACAATGCTAATACATTTGCACACTCAATTGTAAATTTGTAAACAAAAAGTTCATAACTCAGCTAATAATGCCTGAATCCACTTCAGAATTTATATTTATATTAGTTTTTACACGTCTAATACATTTGCATACTCAATTGTAAATTTGTAAACAAAAAGTTCACAACTCAGATAGTAATGCATATATCCACTTTAGAATTTATATTTAAATTAGTTCTTACAATGCTAATACATTTGCACACTCAATTGTAAATTTGTAAACAAAAAGTTCATAACTCAGCTAATAATGCCTGAATCCACTTCAGAATTTATATTTTTATTAGTTTTTACACGTCTAATACATTTGCATACTCAATTGTAAATTTGTAAACAAAAAGTTCACATCTCAGCTAATAATGCATGTATCCACGGCAGATTTTATATTTAAATTAGTTCTTACAATGCTAATACATTTGCATACTCAATTGTAAATTTGTAAACAAAAAGTTCACAACTCAGCTAATAATGCCTGAATCCACTTCAGAATTTATATTTATATTAGTTTTTACACGTCTAATACATTTGCATACTCAATTGTAAATTTGTAAACAAAAAGTTCACAACTCAGATAGTAATGCATGTATCCACGGCAGATTTTGTACTTATATTAGTTTTTAGAAGGCTAATACATTTGCATACTCAATTGTAAATTTGTAAACAAAAAGTTCACAACTCAGCTAATAATGCCTGAATCCACTTCAGAATTTATATTTATATTAGTTTTTACACGTCTAATACATTAGCATACTCAATTCTAAATTTGTAAACAAAAAGTTCACATCTCAGCTAATAATGCATGTATCCACGGCAGATTTTATGTTTAAATTAGTTCTTACAATGCAAATACATTTGCATACTCAATTGTAAATTTGTAAACAAAATGTTCACAACTCAGCTAATAATGCCTGATTCCACTTCAGAATTTATATTTATATTAGTTTTTACACGTCTAATACATTTGCATACTCAGCTAATAATGTCTGTATCCACTTCAGAATTTGTATTTATAATAGTTTTTACACGGCTAATACATTTGCATACTCAATTGTAAATTTGAAAACAAAAAGTTCACAACTCAGCTAATAATGCCTGAATCCACTTCAGAATTTGTATTTATATTAGTTTTTACACGGCTAATAAATTTGCATACTCAATTTTAAATTTGTAAACAAAAAGTTCACATCTCAACTAATAATGCATGTATCCACTTTAGAATTTATATTTAAATTAGTTCTTACAATGCTAATACATTTGCATACTCAATTGTAAATTTGTAAACAAAAAGATCACAGCTCAGAAAATAATGCATATATCCACCTTAGAATTTATATTTAAATTAGTTCTTACAATGCTAATACATTTGCACACTCAATTGTAAATTTGTAAACAAAAAGTTCATAACTCAGCTAATAATGCCTGAATCCACTTCAGAATTTATATTTATATTAGTTTTTACACGTCTAATACATTTGCATACTCAATTGTAAATTTGTAAACAAAAAGTTCACATCTCAGCTAATAATGCATGTATCCACGGCAGATTTTATATTTAAATTAGTTCTTACAATGCTAATACATTTGCATACTCAATTGTAAATTTGTAAACAAAAAGTTCACAACTCAGCTAATAATGCCTGAATCCACTTCAGAATTTATATTTATATTAGTTTTTACACGTCTAATACATTTGCATACTCAATTGTAAATTTGTAAATAAAAAGTTCACAACTCAGATAGTAATGCATGTATCCACGGCAGATTTTGTACTTATATTAGTTTTTAGAAGGCTAATACATTTGCATACTCAATTGTAAATTTGTAAACAAAAAGTTCACAACTCAGCTAATAATGCCTGATTCCACTTCAGAATTTATATTTATATTAGTTTTTACACGTCTAATACATTTGCATACTCAGCTAATAATGTCTGTATCCACTTCACAATTTGTATTTATAATAGTTTTTACACGGCTAATACATTTGCATACTCAATTGTAAATTTGAAAACAAAAAGTTCACAACTCAGCTAATAATGCCTGAATCCACTTCAAAATTTGTATTTATATTAGTTTTTACACGGCTAATACATTTGCATACTCAATTGTAAATTTGTAAACAAAAAGTTCACATCTCAGCTAATAATGCATGTATCCACGGCAGATTTTATATTTAAATTAGTTCTTACAATGCTAATACATTTGCATACTCAATTGTAAATTTGTAAACAAAAAGTTCACAAATCAGCTAATAATGCCTGAATCCACTTCAGAATTTATATTTATATTAGTTTTTACACGTCTTATACATTTGCATACTCAATTGTAAATTTGTAAACAAAAAGTTCACAACTCAGCTAATAATGCCTGAATCCACTTCAGAATTTATATTTATATTAGTTTTTACACGTCTAATACATTAGCATACTCAATTCTAAATTTGTAAACAAAAAGTTCACATCTCAGCTAATAATGCATGTATCCACGGCAGATTTTATGTTTAAATTAGTTCTTACAATGCAAATACATTTGCATACTCAATTGTAAATTTGTAAACAAAATGTTCACAACTCAGCTAATAATGCCTGATTCCACTTCAGAATTTATATTTATATTAGTTTTTACACGTCTAATACATTTGCATACTCAGCTAATAATGTCTGTATCCACTTCAGAATTTGTATTTATAATAGTTTTTACACGGCTAATACATTTGCATACTCAATTGTAAATTTGAAAACAAAAAGTTCACAACTCAGCTAATAATGCCTGAATCCACTTCAGAATTTGTATTTATATTAGTTTTTACACGGCTAATAAATTTGCATACTCAATTTTAAATTTGTAAACAAAAAGTTCACATCTCAACTAATAATGCATGTATCCACTTTAGAATTTATATTTAAATTAGTTCTTACAATGCTAATACATTTGCATACTCAATTGTAAATTTGTAAACAAAAAGATCACAGCTCAGAAAATAATGCATATATCCACCTTAGAATTTATATTTAAATTAGTTCTTACAATGCTAATACATTTGCACACTCAATTGTAAATTTGTAAACAAAAAGTTCATAACTCAGCTAATAATGCCTGAATCCACTTCAGAATTTATATTTATATTAGTTTTTACACGTCTAATACATTTGCATACTCAATTGTAAATTTGTAAACAAAAAGTTCACATCTCAGCTAATAATGCATGTATCCACGGCAGATTTTATATTTAAATTAGTTCTTACAATGCTAATACATTTGCATACTCAATTGTAAATTTGTAAACAAAAAGTTCACAACTCAGCTAATAATGCCTGAATCCACTTCAGAATTTATATTTATATTAGTTTTTACACGTCTAATACATTTGCATACTCAATTGTAAATTTGTAAATAAAAAGTTCACAACTCAGATAGTAATGCATGTATCCACGGCAGATTTTGTACTTATATTAGTTTTTAGAAGGCTAATACATTTGCATACTCAATTGTAAATTTGTAAACAAAAAGTTCACAACTCAGCTAATAATGCCTGATTCCACTTCAGAATTTATATTTATATTAGTTTTTACACGTCTAATACATTTGCATACTCAGCTAATAATGTCTGTATCCACTTCACAATTTGTATTTATAATAGTTTTTACACGGCTAATACATTTGCATACTCAATTGTAAATTTGAAAACAAAAAGTTCACAACTCAGCTAATAATGCCTGAATCCACTTCAAAATTTGTATTTATATTAGTTTTTACACGGCTAATACATTTGCATACTCAATTGTAAATTTGTAAACAAAAAGTTCACATCTCAGCTAATAATGCATGTATCCTCGGCAGATTTTATATTTAAATTAGTTCTTACAATGCTAATACATTTGCATACTCAATTGTAAATTTGTAAACAAAAAGTTCACAAATCAGCTAATAATGCCTGAATCCACTTCAGAATTTATATTTATATTAGTTTTTACACGTCTTATACATTTGCATACTCAATTGTAAATTTGTAAACAAAAAGTTCACAACTCCGCTAATAATGTATGTATCCACGGCAGAATTTGTACTTATATTAGTTTTTAGAAGGCTAATACATTTGCATACTCAATTGTAAATTTGTAAACAAAAAGTTCACAACTCAGCTAATAATGCCTGTATCCACTTCAGAATTTATATTTATATTAGTTTTTACACGTCTAATACATTCGCATACTCAGCTAATAATGTCTGTATCCACTTCAGAATTTGTATTTATAATAGTTTTTACACGGCTTATACATTTGCATACTCAATTGTAAATTGTAAACAAAAAGTTCACAGTTCAGCTAATAATGTCTGTATCCACTTCAGAATTTGTATTTATAATAGTTTTTACACGGCTAATACATTTGCATACTCAATTGTAAATTTGTAAACAAAAAGTTCACAACTCCGCTAATAATGCATGTATCCACGGCAGAATTTGTACTTATATTAGTTTTTAGAAGGCTAATACATTTGCATACTCAATTGTAAATTTGTAAACAAAAAGTTCACAACTCAGCTAATAATGCCTGAATCCACTTCAGAATTTATATTTATATTAGTTTTTACACGTCTAATACATTTGCATACTCAGCTAATAATGCCTGAATCCACTTCAGAATTTATATTTATATTAGTTTTTACACGTCTAATACATTTGCATACTCAATTGTAAATTTGTAAACAAAAAGTTCACAACTCAGATAGTAATGCATATATCCACTTTAGAATTTATATTTAAATTAGCTCTTACAATGCTAATACATTTGCACACTCAATTGTAAATTTGTAAACAAAAAGTTCATAACTCAGCTAATAATGCCTGAATCCACTTCAGAATTTATATTTTTATTAGTTTTTACATGTCTAATACATTTGCATACTCAATTGTAAATTTGTAAACAAAAAGTTCACATCTCAGCTAATAATGCATGTATCCACGGCAGATTTTATATTTAAATTAGTTCTTACAATGCTAATACATTTGCATTCTCAATTGTAAATTTGTAAACAAAAAGTTCACAACTCAGCTAATAATGCCTGAATCCACTTCAGAATTTATATTTATATTAGTTTTTACACGTCTAATACATTTGCATACTCAATTGTAAATTTGTAAACAAAAAGTTCACATCTCAGCTAATAATGCATGTATCCACGGCAGATTTTATATTTAAATTAGTTCTTACAATGCTAATACATTTGCACACTCAATTGTAAATTTGTAAACAAAAAGTTCACAACTCAGCTAATAATGCCTGAATCCACTTCAGAATTTATATTTATATTACTTTTTACACGTCTAATACATTTGCATACTCAGCTAATAATGCCTGAATCCACTTCAGAATTTATATTTATATTAGTTTTTACACGTCTAATACATTTGCATACTCAATTGTAAATTTGTAAACAAAAAGTTCACAACTCAGATAATATTGCCTGAATCCACTTCAGAATTTATATTTATATTAGTTTTTACACGTCTAATACATTTGCATACTCAATTGTAAATTTGTAAACAAAAAGTTCACAACTCAGATAATAATGCATATATCCACTTTAGAATTTATATTTAAATTAGTTCTTACAATGCTAATAGATTTGCACACTCAATTGTAAATTTGTAAACAAAAAGTTCACAAATCCGCTAATAATGTCTGTATCCACTTCAGAATTAGTATTTATAATAGTTTTTAGACGGCTAATACATTTGCATAGTCAATTGTAAATTTGAAAACAAAAAGTTCACAACTCAGCTAATAATGCCTGAATCCACTTCAGAATTTAAATTTATATTAGTTTTTACACGGCTAATACATTTGCATACTCAATTGTAAATTTCTAAACAAAAAGTTCACAAAAAAAAAAGTTCAGATAATAATGCATATATCCACTTTAGAATTTATATTTATATTAGTTTTTACACGTCTAATACATTTGCATACTCAATTGTAAATTTGTAAACAAAAGTTCACATTTCAGATAATAATGCATATATCCACTTTAGAATTTATTTAAATTAGTTCTTGCAATGCTAATACATTTGCATACTCAATTGTAAATTTGTAAACAAAAAGTTCACAACTCCGCTTATAATGCATGTATCCACGGCAGAATTTATACATTTTATTAGTTTTTAGAAGGCTAATACATTTGCATACTCTATTGCAAATTTGTAAACAAAAAGTTCACAACTCAGCTAATAATGCATGTATCCACGGCAGAATTTGTACTTATATTAGTTTTTACACGGCTAATACATTTGCATACTCAATTGTAAATTTGTAAACAAAAAGTTCACATCTCAGCTAATAATGCATGTATCCACGGCAGATTTTATATTTAAATTAGTTCTTACACGGCTAATACATTTGCATACTCAATTGTAAATTTGAAAACAAAAAGTTCACAACTCAGCTAATAATGCCTGAATCCACTTCAGAATTTGAATTTATATTAGTTTTTACACGTCTAATACATTTGCATACTCAATTGTAAATTTATAAACAAAAAGTTCACAACTCAGATAATAAGGCATATATCCACTTTAGAATTTATATTTAAATTAGTTCTTACAATGCTAATACATTTGCATACTCAATTGTAAATTTGTAAACAAAAAGTTCACAGCTCAGATAATAATGCATATATCCACCTTAGAATTTATATTTATATAAGTTTTTACACGTCTAATACATTTGCATACTCAATTGTAAATTTGTAAACAAAAAGTTCACAACTCAGATAATAATGCATATATCCACTTTAGAATTTATATTTAAATTAGTTCTTACAATGCTAATACATTTGCATACTCAATTGTAAATGTGTAAACAACAAGTTCACAACTCCGATTATAATGCATGTATCAACGGCAGAATTTGTACTTATATTAGTTTTTACACGGCTAATACATTTGCATACTCTATTGTAAATTTGTAAACAAAACGTTCATTACTCAGCTAATAATGCATGTATCCACGGCAGAATTTGTACTTATATTAGTTTTTACACGGCTTATACATTTGCATACTCAATTGTAAATTGTAAACAAAAAGTTCATAACTCAGCTAATAATGCCTGAATCCACTTCAGAATTTATATTTATATTAGTTTTTACACGTCTAATACATTTGCACACTCAATTGTAAATTTGTAAACAAAAAGTTCACAACTGCGCTTATAATGCATGTATCCACGGCAGAATTTGAACTTATATTAGTTTTTAGAAGGCTAATACATTTGCATACTCTATTGTAAATTTGTAAACAAAACGTTCATTACTTAGCTAATAATGCATGTATCCACGGCAGAATTTGTACTTATATTAGTTTTTACACGGCTTATACATTTGCATACTTAATTGAAAATTGTAAACAAAAAGTTCATAACTCAGCTAATAATGCCTGAATCCACGGCAGAATTTATATTTATATTAGTTTTTATACGGCTAATAAATTTGCATACTCAATTTTAAATTTGTAAACAAAAAGTTCACATCTCATCTAATAATGCATGTATCCACTTTAGAATTTATATTTAAATTAGTTCTTACAATGCTAATACATTTGCATACTCAATTGTAAATTTGTAAACAAAAAGATCACAGCTCAGAAAATAATGCATATATCCACCTTAGAATTTATATTTAAATTAGTTCTTACAATGCTAATACATTTGCACACTCAATTGTAAATTTGTAAACAAAAAGTTCATAACTCAGCTAATAATGCCTGAATCCACTTCAGAATTTATATTTATATTAGTTTTTACACGTCTAATACATTTGCATACTCAATTGTAAATTTGTAAACAAAAAGTTCACATCTCAGCTAATAATGCATGTATCCACGGCAGATTTTATATTTAAATTAGTTCTTACAATGCTAATACATTTGCATACTCAATTGTAAATTTGTAAACAAAAAGTTCACAACTCAGCTAATAATGCCTGAATCCACTTCAGAATTTATATTTATATTAGTTTTTACACGTCTAATACATTTGCATACTTAATTGTAAATTTGTAAACAAAAAGTTCACAACTCAGATAATAATGCATATATCCACTTTAGAATTTATATTTAAATTAGTTCTTACAATGCTAATACATTTGCACACTCAATTGTAAATTTGTAAACAAAAAGTTCACAACTCAGCTAATAATACATGTATCAACGGCAGAATTTGTACTTATATTAGTTTTTAGAAGGCTAATACATTTGCATACTCAATTGTAAATTTGTAAACAAAAAGTTCACAACTCAGCTAATAATGCCTGATTCCACTTCAGAATTTATATTTATATTAGTT
The DNA here is from genome assembly GCF_030179895.1 of Drosophila kikkawai. Lineage (NCBI taxonomy): Eukaryota > Metazoa > Arthropoda > Insecta > Diptera > Drosophilidae > Drosophila > Drosophila kikkawai. Next base: position 23,151 of record NW_027222633.1, read on the forward strand.
TTTACACGTCTAATACATTTGCATACTCAGCTAATAATGTCTGTATCCACTTCAGAATTTGTATTTATAATAGTTTTTACACGGCTAATACATTTGCATACTCAATTGTAAATTTGAAAACAAAAAGTTCACAACTCAGCTAATAATGCCTGAATCCACTTCAAAATTTGTATTTATATTAGTTTTTACACGGCTAATACATTTGCATACTCAATTGTAAATTTGTAAACATACAGTTCACATCTCAGCTAATAATGCATGTATCCACGGCAGATTTTATATTTAAATTAGTCCTTACAATGCTAATACATTTGCATACTCAATTGTAAATTTGTAAACAAAAAGTTCACAACTCAGCTAATAATGCCTGAATCCACTTCAGAATTTATATTTATATTAGTTTTTACACGTCTTATACATTTGCATACTCAATTGTAAATTTGTAAACAAAAAGTTCACAACTCCGCTAATAATGTATGTATCCACGGCAGAATTTGTACTTATATTAGTTTTTAGAAGGCTAATACATTTGCATACTCAATTGTAAATTTGTAAACAAAAAGTTCACAACTCAGCTAATAATGCCTGTATCCACTTCAGAATTTATATTTATATTAGTTTTTACACGTCTAATACATTTGCATACTCAGCTAATAATGTCTGTATCCACTTCAGAATTTGTATTTATAATAGTTTTTACACGGCTTATACATTTGCATACTCAATTGTAAATTGTAAACAAAAAGTTCACAGTTCAGCTAATAATGTCTGTATCCACTTCAGAATTTGTATTTATATTAGTTTTTACACGGCTAATACATTTGCATACTCAATTGTAAATTTGTAAACATACAGTTCACATCTCAGCTAATAATGCATGTATCCACGGCAGATTTTATATTTAAATTAGTTCTTACAATGCTAATACATTTGCATACTCAATTGTAAATTTGTAAACAAAAAGTTCACAACTCAGCTAATAATGCCTAAATCCACTTCAGAATTTGTATTTATAATAGTTTTTACACGGCTTATACATTTGCATACTCAATTGTAAATTTGTAAACAAAAAGTTCACAACTCCGCTAATAATGCATGTATCCACGGCAGAATTTGTACTTATATTAGTTTTTAGAAGGCTAATACATTTGCATACTCAATTGTAAATTTGTAAACAAAAAGTTCACAACTCAGCTAATAATGCCTGAATCCACTTCAGAATTTATATTTATATTAGTTTTTACACGTCTAATACATTTGCATACTCAGCTAATAATGCCTGAATCCACTTCAGAATTTATATTTATATTAGTTTTTACACGTCTAATACATTTGCATACTCAGCTAATAATGCCTGAATCCACTTCAGAATTTATATTTATATTAGTTTTTACACGTCTAATACATTTGCATACTCAATTGTAAATTTGTAAACAAAAAGTTCACAACTCAGCTAATAATGCCTGTATCCACTTCAGAATTTATATTTATATTAGTTTTTACACGTCTAATACATTTGCATACTCAGCTAATAATGTCTGTATCCACTTCAGAATTTGTATTTATAATAGTTTTTACACGGCTTATACATTTGCATACTCAATTGTAAATTGTAAACAAAAAGTTCACAGTTCAGCTAATAATGTCTGTATCCACTTCAGAATTTGTATTTATATTAGTTTTTACACGGCTAATACATTTGCATACTCAATTGTAAATTTGTAAACATACAGTTCACATCTCAGCTAATAATGCATGTATCCACGGCAGATTTTATATTTAAATTAGTTCTTACAATGCTAATACATTTGCATACTCAATTGTAAATTTGTAAACAAAAAGTTCACAACTCAGCTAATAATGCCTGAATCCACTTCAGAATTTGTATTTATAATAGTTTTTACACGGCTTATACATTTGCATACTCAATTGTAAATTTGTAAACAAAAAGTTCACAACTCCGCTAATAATGCATGTATCCACGGCAGAATTTGTACTTATATTAGTTTTTAGAAGGCTAATACATTTGCATACTCAATTGTAAATTTGTAAACAAAAAGTTCACAACTCAGCTAATAATGCCTGAATCCACTTCAGAATTTATATTTATATTAGTTTTTACACGTCTAATACATTTGCATACTCAGCTAATAATGCCTGAATCCACTTCAGAATTTATATTTATATTAGTTTTTACACGTCTAATACATTTGCATACTCAATTGTAAATTTGTAAACAAAAAGTTCACAACTCAGCTAATAATGCCTGAATCCACTTCAGAATTTGTATTTATAATAGTTTTTACACGGCTTATACATTTGCATACTCAATTGTAAATTTGTAAACAAAAAGTTCACAACTCCGCTAATAATGCATGTATCCACGGCAGAATTTGTACTTATATTAGTTTTTAGAAGGCTAATACATTTGCATACTCAATTGTAAATTTGTAAACAAAAAGTTCACAACTCAGCTAATAATGCCTGAATCCACTTCAGAATTTATATTTATATTAGTTTTTACACGTCTAATACATTTGCATACTCAGCTAATAATGCCTGAATCCACTTCAGAATTTATATTTATATTAGTTTTTACACGTCTAATACATTTGCATACTCAATTGTAAATTTGTAAACAAAAAGTTCACAACTCAGATAATAATGCCTGAATCCACTTCAGAATTTATATTTATATTAGTTTTTAGAAGGCTAATACATTTGCATACTCAATTGTAAATTTGTAAACAAAAAGTTCACAACTCAGCTAATAATGCCTGAATCCACTTCAGAATTTATATTTATATTAGTTTTTACACGTCTAATACATTTGCATACTCAGCTAATAATGCCTGAATCCACTTCAGAATTTATATTTATATTAGTTTTTACACGTCTAATACATTTGCATACTCAATTGTAAATTTGTAAACAAAAAGTTCACAACTCAGCTAATAATGCCTGTATCCACTTCCGAATTTATATTTATATTAGTTTTTACACGTCTAATACATTTGCATACTCAGCTAATAATGTCTGTATCCACTTCAGAATTTGTATTTATAATAGTTTTTACACGGCTTATACATTTGCATACTCAATTGTAAATTGTAAACAAAAAGTTCACAGTTCAGCTAATAATGTCTGTATCCACTTCAGAATTTGTATTTATATTAGTTTTTACACGGCTAATACATTTGCATACTCAATTGTAAATTTGTAAACATACAGTTCACATCTCAGCTAATAATGCTTGTATCCACGGCAGATTTTATATTTAAATTAGTTCTTACAATGCTAATACATTTGCATACTCAATTGTAAATTTGTAAACAAAAAGTTCACAACTCAGCTAATAATGCCTGAATCCACTTCAGAATTTATATTTATATTAGTTTTTACACGTCTTATACATTTGCATACTCAATTGTAAATTTGTAAACAAAAAGTTCACAACTCCGCTAATAATGTATGTATCCACGGCAGAATTTGTACTTATATTAGTTTTTAGAAGGCTAATACATTTGCATACTCAATTGTAAATTTGTAAACAAAAAGTTCACAACTCAGCTAATAATGCCAGAATCCACTTCAGAATTTATATTTATATTAGTTTTTACACGTCTTATACATTTGCATACTCAATTGTAAATTTGTAAACAAAAAGTTCACAACTCAGCTAATAATACATGTATCAACGGCAGAATTTGTACTTATATTAGTTTTTAGAAGGCTAATACATTTGCATACTCAATTGTAAATTTGAAAACAAAAAGTTCACAACTCAGCTAATAATGCCTGAATCCACTTCAAAATTTGTATTTATATTAGTTTTTACACGGCTAATACATTTGCATACTCAATTGTAAATTTGTAAACATACAGTTCACATCTCAGCTAATAATGCATGTATCCACGGCAGATTTTATATTTAAATTAGTTCTTACAATGCTAATACATTTGCATACTCAATTGTAAATTTGTAAACAAAAAGTTCACAACTCCGCTAATAATGTATGTATCCACGGCAGAATTTGTACTTATATTAGTTTTTAGAAGGCTAATACATTTGCATACTCAATTGTAAATTTGTAAACAAAAAGTTCACAACTCAGCTAATAATGCCAGAATCCACTTCAGAATTTATATTTATATTAGTTTTTACACGTCTTATACATTTGCATACTCAATTGTAAATTTGTAAACAAAAAGTTCACAACTCAGCTAATAATACATGTATCAACGGCAGAATTTGTACTTATATTAGTTTTTAGAAGGCTAATACATTTGCATACTCAATTGTAAATTTGAAAACAAAAAGTTCACAACTCAGCTAATAATGCCTGAATCCACTTCAAAATTTGTATTTATATTAGTTTTTACACGGCTAATACATTTGCATACTCAATTGTAAATTTGTAAACATACAGTTCACATCTCAGCTAATAATATTTATCTATCAGTCGTTGACTAGCTTTCAAAGTGTTCGGACGTGCCAATTTCGCTATCGTTATGTTGTGTGCCGAGTGCAATTTAGAAGTTTCGGCATCCCAGCTTCGCTCCACAGAGGCTGTTCGCTGCGCCTCTCTTTGCCGTCGGGTATTTCATGCTGCCTGCGTTGATTTGCCTGCCGATGCAATCAAACTCTTACTTAATCCAAATATACTGTGGCAGTGCGATGGCTGTGTTGTAGCCAATGACTCACACTCAAAAATTGATGAACTTGATTCTAAAATCAAAAATCTAGAGTGTTTGTACCAGCATCTAAACTCTAAATTTTCGGAAGCTTTTCCTACCAAAGGGGACTCGATAGAACACACCAACAATGTCACCGTCAGGCCTAGCCGTAGGCAAGCTGCTAATGCAACAGTAGCTCCTCAATCCTATGCCGCCGCTGCTTCTTCATCGTCGTTCCAGGGCCAAGGTCTACGACCCCCGAATGCTGAGAGAGACGGTTTTGCAAAAGTTCCACATAGGAAGAGGAAGAACAATAACAATAACAAAAAAACCGTCGTTGGAGTTGCATCGGCTTCGGACTCTCTCCAAGTATTACCAATTGTCAAATACCTACATGCCGGGAAATTCAAAGCGACTACGGAGCCGGAGGCTGTTTTAAACTATGTCTCTTCAAAATTAAATGTTGATGCCAAAGCATTTTCCTGCATCAAACTTATAAAAAAAGACGTAGACATATCTACTTTAAAATTCGTCAACTTCAAACTCGGCGTTCCTGACCAACATTATAATGATGTCTTTAGTAATGAGTTTTGGCCTTGCTCTGTTAAGGTCAAAAGGTTTGTCCATAGGGAGAGGACAAATAAAGAGGATACCATTACAGAGCTGGGTGGACCTGCAAGAACGTCAACCCCCACTCATTCGTCAAAAAACCCCCAATGATCGACGCCGCTGGTGTCGACTCTCTTCTTGCTCATTCCCCCCGTAACCATATGCTCGGGCTAAGCCCACAGCGCTCGCAGCATCTTCATCCCTCTCCGCGCCTGCGCTCGTCATCATCGTTATCTATGCTACAACAACAACATCAGCCGGTGCTTTTGCCGTCTCTTTTATGCGATATTCGCCTTGGCTTGGCGCATTCGTCCACGCTCTCAACGCCCCCGCTGCTACAACAATTTTGGCTGGAGTTGTTGTATTCATCGTCTGCTTTGCGTGTAGATGCCGCTCTCTGCTTGGTTTCGCCGTTGGATCTTCTCCGTCTTCTTTGGATGCTGTGTGCTGGCTGGGTGCGCGCCTTTGATGCTCTTTATGGATTTGCCCATCAACAACAACAGCTGATGCCGGCTGATGTTATTGCTGCTGGATTGCAGTTCTCTGCAGGCCCGGCTCTCTTAAGAAATTATATTCGCTCTTTACAACTGGCTTCGACGCATTTGGATTTTATGAAACCTACCAAGATTGGAACTATATCGCTACTTAAGGCAGCCTCTGGACTATTTGCTCATAAACCGCACCTCGGCTCATCGAACATTGTAATAGATGATATGGTGGTGCCCCCCGCTTATCCTGATTCTGTGCATCCCTCCTCATCCTTAGTGAATGGAGATAGCCCCAGCCTAAAAATATATTTTCAAAATATATCCGGCATGCGTACAAAGACTGGCGCTGTCTATTTGGCCACATCGTCCTGTGATTATGATGTCATTATACTAGTTGAAACTTGGCTCAACATGGACTTCTTCGATAATGAATTTTTCGACGCCAATCTTTACCAAGTATTCCGAAAAGACCGGGATGCTGCTAAGACGCAATGCTCCAGAGGTGGAGGAGTTCTTATTGCTGTGCGCCGTACTCTGATGTGCAGTTCCATCCGGCTTTGGAATGATGACTCCCTTCTTGATCAACTTTGTGTGTCTCTCGCCGGACCCGTGGAAACTATTCTTCTGGTGGTATCATACATTCCCCCATGCAGCAGTTTCGAACTGTATAAGGCTCATGTGGATAACATCGCCCATATTAATCAAGATCTTGAGGATTCGCAGTCTATCTGTATTTTTGGCGACTTTAATCTTTCCTCGCTGGTGTGGGTGCATGGAGTGGACTCACCTGCAATGATTCCCAGTAACCTGCATCTGCCACAGGAAATCTTGGTCATAGATGATTTTTTTAGTTTCGGTCTGGTCCAGATAAATCACGTATTTAATAAATTGCATAAACTTCTAGATCTAATTTTTGTAAGTCAAGATCTTAACTTAAATCTAGTTTGCAGCAGTAATCCTATTTCTGAGAGCGATGCCCACCACCAACCCTTACTGGTGTCATTATTTACTTATATATTTTCGCCTTATAAACCAAGCACATCTTCATTGTACATTAATATGAACAATTTAAATTTAATTCGTAATGATATTAAACTCGTTAATTGGGTTGAGGTCCTTTCGCATGATAATTTGGACACTTGCTATGATAACTTTTTAATAACTATTTCAGCTATCATTAAAAAATATGCTAAAAAAAGGCTCTTTTGCTCTTATAAATTACCATGGTATACGCATGGGCTTAAAAAATACAAAAATCTCAGAAATAAATTTTATAAGCGATACATTGAAAATGGTAATTCTGCAGACTTCGATAGATATAAACAGCATAAGCGCGAATTCGAGTTTTTAAACAAGTTCTTGTACAACCAATACATAGCAGATGTAGAAATGAGACTAATTAACAATCCTAAATCTTTCTGGCATTTTGTTAATTCGAAGAAAACAACATCATACATCCCTTCCCACATGTCATTAGATAACTCGTCAGCAACATCTGATATCGAAGTGGCAAATCTGTTTGCCAAATACTTTGCGTCGAATTTCGAGCCATTATCCTCATGGAATGATGATTTCACGCTTCGATCCATTGTTCCAAGCTCTAATATTGGGAGCTTAAAAGTCACTGAGTCCGACTGCCAACTCGCTGTGGAGAGCCTTAATGATTCTGAAAAATTCGACTGCGATGGTCTCTCACCTTTTATATTAAAAAGTTGTATTGGCGTTCTTTCAGAGCCACTCATTATAATCTTCAACAAATCCCTCTCCAGCGGTGTTTTCACTCAGAGATGGAAATTGGCTACAGTTACTCCCATTTTTAAGTCTGGTAGAAAAAATATCATTTCCAATTACAGGCCAATTGCAAAGTTAAGCAATATATCTAAAATGTTTGAACGAATTGTTGCTAAGCAGCTCGCCTTTCTCAATGGTAGCACCATTAGCCCCAACCAGCATGGTTTTATGCCAGGACGTTCGACTACCACTAACTTAGCAGTTTTTAACCACTTCTGCATTAATGCCTTTTCGAGACAAAAGCAAGTGGACGTGGTATACACTGACTTTGCCAAAGCATTTGATAAGGTCTGCCACAGTGCTTTGTTGGCTAAGCTCGAAAAAATTGGCTTCCATTCTTCAATGCTGAATTGGTTAAGATCTTACCTAGATGGCCGTTGGTATAGAGTGGTGTGCAATAACTATTCTTCGAATCCGTATATAGCGACATCTGGCCTTCCTCAGGGGAGTGCCTTGGGCCCTTTTCTTTTTATTTTATATATAAATGACATTGGCCAATGCATTAAGAGCTCTGAATTTTTATTGTTCGCCGATGATCTGAAACTTTTCAAGTCTGTAAGTTCTGTCCTGGATAGCAATATGCTTCAGGATGATTTGGCTAGAGTTGGAGATTGGTGCTCTCGGAATAAGCTGCCCTTAAACCTGTCCAAATGTTTTACTGTCACATACAGCAAAAGGCTCAACAATTCGCTTTTTCCCTACACGATCGATTCCTGCCTCCTTGCCTGCAAGACAGAAGCACTTGATTTGGGAGTCATGTTTGATGCTAAATTCCTTTTCATTGACCATATAAATTATATAGTTCCAAAAGCGTATGCAATGTATGGGTTTATAAAACGTAATGCGGCTCAATTCACTGACCCTTATACCAAGCTCAGCTTATTTTTTTCTTTTATAAGGTCCAAGCTTGAGTACGCTTCGTTCATTTGGAACCCGACTGGATCGGTACATTCCAACCGCCTAGAACGTATTCAGAAAAAGTTTCTGTGTTTTGCCCTTAATTCCCTAAATTTCCATGAACCCGTTCCCTCCTATTCCGCTAAATGTCGTCTTGTGCACTTGTCATCTCTTCACGACAGGAGAATTGTTGCCAGTCTACTGGTTATTTTCGACATTATCTCATGCAAAATTGATTGTCCTGAATTGCTTAAATGTATACATTTTTCCGTTCCTAGTAGGCAGTTAAGATCATTTGAACCTTTTTCCTTGCCTTTTTGTCGTACTAATTATGCACTTAATGAGCCTATTTATAGAGCCTTATGCTTTTATAATAAACTTCCACCAAACATGCGATTGGACCCTAGCTCACCAAGGGTCATAATTAAGAATGAATTTCTTCGATATTTATCTTCAATTTATGTTAATTAGTTAAGTCAGTTAAGCTTTAGTTAAGTAGCCAGATAAGGTTTACCATTGGCGAAATAAATGAAATAAATAAATAAATAATAATGCATGTATCCACGGCAGATTTTATATTTAAATTAGTTCTTACAATGCTAATACATTTGCATACTCAATTGTAAATTTGTAAACAAAAAGTTCACAACTCAGCTCATAATGCCTGAATCCACTTCAGAATTTGTATTTATAATAGTTTTTACAGGGCTTATACATTTGCATACTCAATTGTAAATTTGTAAACAAAAAGTTCACAACTCCGCTAATAATGCATGTATCCACGGCAGAATTTGTACTTATATTAGTTTTTAGAAGGCTAATACATTTGCATACTCAATTGTAAATTTGTAAACAAAAAGTTCACAACTCAGCTAATAATGCCTGAATCCACTTCAGAATTTATATTTATATTAGTTTTTACACGTCTAATACATTTGCATACTCAGCTAATAATGCCTGAATCCACTTCAGAATTTATATTTATATTAGTTTTTACACGTCTAATACATTTGCATACTCAATTGTAAATTTGTAAACAAAAAGTTCACAACTCAGATAATAATGCCTGAATCCACTTCAGAATTTATATTTATATTAGTTTTTACACGTCTAATACATTTGCATACTCAATTGTAAATTTGTAAACAAAGAGTTCACAACTCAGATAATAATGCATATATCCACTTTAGAATTTATATTTAAATTAGTTCTTACAATGCTAATAGATTTGCACACTCAATTGTAAATTTGTAAACAAAAAGTTCACAACTCCGCTAATAATGTCTGTATCCACTTCAGAATTAGTATTTATAATAGTTTTTACACGGCTAATACATTTGCATAGTCAATTGTAAATTTGAAAACAAAAAGTTCACAACTCAGCTAATAATGCCTGAATCCACTTCAGAATTTAAATTTATATTAGTTTTTACACGGCTAATACATTTGCATACTCAATTGTAAATTTCTAAACAAAAAGTTCTCAAAAAAAAAAGTTCAGATAATAATGCATATATCCACTTTAGAATTTATATTTATATTAGTTTTTACACGTCTAATACATTTGCATACTCAATTGTAAATTTGTAAACAAAAGTTCACATTTCAGATAATAATGCATATATCCACCTTAGAATTTATATTTAAATTAGTTCTTACAATGCTAATACATTTGCATACTCAATTGTAAATTTGTAAACAAAAAGTTCACAACTCAGCTAATAATGCCTGAATCCACTTCAGAATTTGTATTTATAATAGTTTTTACAGGGCTTATACATTTGCATACTCAATTGTAAATTTGTAAACAAAAAGTTCACAACTCCGCTAATAATGCATGTATCCACGGCAGAATTTGTACTTATATTAGTTTTTAGAAGGCTAATACATTTGCATACTCAATTGTAAATTTGTAAACAAAAAGTTCACAACTCAGCTAATAATGCCTGAATCCACTTCAGAATTTATATTTATATTAGTTTTTACACGTCTAATACATTTGCATACTCAGCTAATAATGCCTGAATCCACTTCAGAATTTATATTTATATTAGTTTTTACACGTCTAATACATTTGCATACTCAATTGTAAATTTGTAAACAAAAAGTTCACAACTCAGATAATAATGCCTGAATCCACTTCAGAATTTATATTTATATTAGTTTTTACACGTCTAATACATTTGCATACTCAATTGTAAATTTGTAAACAAAGAGTTCACAACTCAGATAATAATGCATATATCCACTTTAGAATTTATATTTAAATTAGTTCTTACAATGCTAATAGATTTGCACACTCAATTGTAAATTTGTAAACAAAAAGTTCACAACTCCGCTAATAATGTCTGTATCCACTTCAGAATTAGTATTTATAATAGTTTTTACACGGCTAATACATTTGCATAGTCAATTGTAAATTTGAAAACAAAAAGTTCACAACTCAGCTAATAATGCCTGAATCCACTTCAGAATTTAAATTTATATTAGTTTTTACACGGCTAATACATTTGCATACTCAATTGTAAATTTCTAAACAAAAAGTTCTCAAAAAAAAAAGTTCAGATAATAATGCATATATCCACTTTAGAATTTATATTTATATTAGTTTTTACACGTCTAATACATTTGCATACTCAATTGTAAATTTGTAAACAAAAGTTCACATTTCAGATAATAATGCATATATCCACCTTAGAATTTATATTTAAATTAGTTCTTGCAATGCTAATACATTTGCATACTCAATTGTAAATTTGTAAACAAAAAGTTCACAACTCCGCTTATAATGCATGTATCCACGGCAGAATTTATACATTTTATTAGTTTTTAGAAGGCTAATACATTTGCATACTCTATTGCAAATTTGTAAACAAAAAGTTCACAACTCAGCTAATAATGCATGTATCCACGGCAGAATTTGTACTTATATTAGTTTTTACACGGCTTATACATTTGCATACTTAATTGTAAATTGTAAACAAAAAGTTCATAACTCAGCTAATAATGCCTGAATCCACGGCAGAATTTATATTTATATTAGTTTTTATACGGCTAATAAATTTGCATACTCAATTTTAAATTTGTAAACAAAAAGTTCACATCTCAACTAATAATGCATGTATCCACTTTAGAATTTATATTTAAATTAGTTCTTACAATGCTAATACATTTGCATACTCAATTGTAAATTTGTAAACAAAAAGATCACAGCTCAGAAAATAATGCATATATCCACCTTAGAATTTATATTTAAATTAGTTCTTACAATGCTAATAGATTTGCACACTCAATTGTAAATTTGTAAACAAAAAGTTCACAACTCCGCTAATAATGTCTGTTTCCACTTCAGAATTAGTATTTATAATAGTTTTTACACGGCTAATACATTTGCATAGTCAATTGTAAATTTGAAAACAAAAAGTTCACAACTCAGCTAATAATGCCTGAATCCACTTCAGAATTTAAATTTATATTAGTTTTTACACGGCTAATACATTTGCATACTCAATTGTAAATTTCTAAACAAAAAGTTCACAACTCAGATAATAATGCCTGAATCCACTTCAGAATTTATATTTATATTAGTTTTTACACGTCTAATACATTTGCATACTGTTTGTACCAGCATCTAAACTCTAAATTTTCGGAAGCTTTTCCTACCAAAGGGGACTCGATAGAACACACCAACAATGTCACCGTCAGGCCTAGCCGTAGGCAAGCTGCTAATGCAACAGTAGCTCCTCAATCCTATGCCGCCGCTGCTTCTTCATCGTCGTTCCAGGGCCAAGGTCTACGACCCCCGAATGCTGAGAGAGACGGTTTTGCAAAAGTTCCACATAGGAAGAGGAAGAACAATAACAATAACAAAAAAACCGTCGTTGGAGTTGCATCGGCTTCGGACTCTCTCCAAGTATTACCAATTGTCAAATACCTACATGCCGGGAAATTCAAAGCGACTACGGAGCCGGAGGCTGTTTTAAACTATGTCTCTTCAAAATTAAATGTTGATGCCAAAGCATTTTCCTGCATCAAACTTATAAAAAAAGACGTAGACATATCTACTTTAAAATTCGTCAACTTCAAACTCGGCGTTCCTGACCAACATTATAATGATGTCTTTAGTAATGAGTTTTGGCCTTGCTCTGTTAAGGTCAAAAGGTTTGTCCATAGGGAGAGGACAAATAAAGAGGATACCATTACAGAGCTGGGTGGACCTGCAAGAACGTCAACCCCCACTCATTCGTCAAAAAACCCCCAATGATCGACGCCGCTGGTGTCGACTCTCTTCTTGCTCATTCCCCCCGTAACCATATGCTCGGGCTAAGCCCACAGCGCTCGCAGCATCTTCATCCCTCTCCGCGCCTGCGCTCGTCATCATCGTTATCTATGCTACAACAACAACATCAGCCGGTGCTTTTGCCGTCTCTTTTATGCGATATTCGCCTTGGCTTGGCGCATTCGTCCACGCTCTCAACGCCCCCGCTGCTACAACAATTTTGGCTGGAGTTGTTGTATTCATCGTCTGCTTTGCGTGTAGATGCCGCTCTCTGCTTGGTTTCGCCGTTGGATCTTCTCCGTCTTCTTTGGATGCTGTGTGCTGGCTGGGTGCGCGCCTTTGATGCTCTTTATGGATTTGCCCATCAACAACAACAGCTGATGCCGGCTGATGTTATTGCTGCTGGATTGCAGTTCTCTGCAGGCCCGGCTCTCTTAAGAAATTATATTCGCTCTTTACAACTGGCTTCGACGCATTTGGATTTTATGAAACCTACCAAGATTGGAACTATATCGCTACTTAAGGCAGCCTCTGGACTATTTGCTCATAAACCGCACCTCGGCTCATCGAACATTGTAATAGATGATATGGTGGTGCCCCCCGCTTATCCTGATTCTGTGCATCCCTCCTCATCCTTAGTGAATGGAGATAGCCCCAGCCTAAAAATATATTTTTAAAATATATCCGGCATGCGTACAAAGACTGGCGCTGTCTATTTGGCCACATCGTCCTGTGATTATGATGTCATTATACTAGTTGAAACTTGGCTCAACATGGACTTCTTCGATAATGAATTTTTCGACGCCAATCTTTACCAAGTATTCCGAAAAGACCGGGATGCTGCTAAGACGCAATGCTCCAGAGGTGGAGGAGTTCTTATTGCTGTGCGCCGTACTCTGATGTGCAGTTCCATCCGGCTTTGGAATGATGACTCCCTTCTTGATCAACTTTGTGTGTCTCTCGCCGGACCCGTGGAAACTATTCTTCTGGTGGTATCATACATTCCCCCATGCAGCAGTTTCGAACTGTATAAGGCTCATGTGGATAACATCGCCCATATTAATCAAGATCTTGAGGATTCGCAGTCTATCTGTATTTTTGGCGACTTTAATCTTTCCTCGCTGGTGTGGGTGCATGGAGTGGACTCACCTGCAATGATTCCCAGTAACCTGCATCTGCCACAGGAAATCTTGGTCATAGATGATTTTTTTAGTTTCGGTCTGGTCCAGATAAATCACGTATTTAATAAATTGCATAAACTTCTAGATCTAATTTTTGTAAGTCAAGATCTTAACTTAAATCTAGTTTGCAGCAGTAATCCTATTTCTGAGAGCGATGCCCACCACCAACCCTTACTGGTGTCATTATTTACTTATATATTTTCGCCTTATAAACCAAGCACATCTTCATTGTACATTAATATGAACAATTTAAATTTAATTCGTAATGATATTAAACTCGTTAATTGGGTTGAGGTCCTTTCGCATGATAATTTGGACACTTGCTATGATAACTTTTTAATAACTATTTCAGCTATCATTAAAAAATATGCTAAAAAAAGGCTCTTTTGCTCTTATAAATTACCATGGTATACGCATGGGCTTAAAAAATACAAAAATCTCAGAAATAAATTTTATAAGCGATACATTGAAAATGGTAATTCTGCAGACTTCGATAGATATAAACAGCATAAGCGCGAATTCGAGTTTTTAAACAAGTTCTTGTACAACCAATACATAGCAGATGTAGAAATGAGACTAATTAACAATCCTAAATCTTTCTGGCATTTTGTTAATTCGAAGAAAACAACATCATACATCCCTTCCCACATGTCATTAGATAACTCGTCAGCAACATCTGATATCGAAGTGGCAAATCTGTTTGCCAAATACTTTGCGTCGAATTTCGAGCCATTATCCTCATGGAATGATGATTTCACGCTTCGATCCATTGTTCCAAGCTCTAATATTGGGAGCTTAAAAGTCACTGAGTCCGACTGCCAACTCGCTGTGGAGAGCCTTAATGATTCTGAAAAATTCGACTGCGATGGTCTCTCACCTTTTATATTAAAAAGTTGTATTGGCGTTCTTTCAGAGCCACTCATTATAATCTTCAACAAATCCCTCTCCAGCGGTGTTTTCACTCAGAGATGGAAATTGGCTACAGTTACTCCCATTTTTAAGTCTGGTAGAAAAAATATCATTTCCAATTACAGGCCAATTGCAAAGTTAAGCAATATATCTAAAATGTTTGAACGAATTGTTGCTAAGCAGCTCGCCTTTCTCAATGGTAGCACCATTAGCCCCAACCAGCATGGTTTTATGCCAGGACGTTCGACTACCACTAACTTAGCAGTTTTTAACCACTTCTGCATTAATGCCTTTTCGAGACAAAAGCAAGTGGACGTGGTATACACTGACTTTGCCAAAGCATTTGATAAGGTCTGCCACAGTGCTTTGTTGGCTAAGCTCGAAAAAATTGGCTTCCATTCTTCAATGCTGAATTGGTTAAGATCTTACCTAGATGGCCGTTGGTATAGAGTGGTGTGCAATAACTATTCTTCGAATCCGTATATAGCGACATCTGGCCTTCCTCAGGGGAGTGCCTTGGGCCCTTTTCTTTTTATTTTATATATAAATGACATTGGCCAATGCATTAAGAGCTCTGAATTTTTATTGTTCGCCGATGATCTGAAACTTTTCAAGTCTGTAAGTTCTGTCCTGGATAGCAATATGCTTCAGGATGATTTGGCTAGAGTTGGAGATTGGTGCTCTCGGAATAAGCTGCCCTTAAACCTGTCCAAATGTTTTACTGTCACATACAGCAAAAGGCTCAACAATTCGCTTTTTCCCTACACGATCGATTCCTGCCTCCTTGCCTGCAAGACAGAAGCACTTGATTTGGGAGTCATGTTTGATGCTAAATTCCTTTTCATTGACCATATAAATTATATAGTTCCAAAAGCGTATGCAATGTATGGGTTTATAAAACGTAATGCGGCTCAATTCACTGACCCTTATACCAAGCTCAGCTTATTTTTTTCTTTTATAAGGTCCAAGCTTGAGTACGCTTCGTTCATTTGGAACCCGACTGGATCGGTACATTCCAACCGCCTAGAACGTATTCAGAAAAAGTTTCTGTGTTTTGCCCTTAATTCCCTAAATTTCCATGAACCCGTTCCCTCCTATTCCGCTAAATGTCGTCTTGTGCACTTGTCATCTCTTCACGACAGGAGAATTGTTGCCAGTCTACTGGTTATTTTCGACATTATCTCATGCAAAATTGATTGTCCTGAATTGCTTAAATGTATACATTTTTCCGTTCCTAGTAGGCAGTTAAGATCATTTGAACCTTTTTCCTTGCCTTTTTGTCGTACTAATTATGCACTTAATGAGCCTATTTATAGAGCCTTATGCTTTTATAATAAACTTCCACCAAACATGCGATTGGACCCTAGCTCACCAAGGGTCATAATTAAGAATGAATTTCTTCGATATTTATCTTCAATTTATGTTAATTAGTTAAGTCAGTTAAGCTTTAGTTAAGTAGCCAGATAAGGTTTACCATTGGCGAAATAAATGAAATAAATAAATAAATAATAATGCATGTATCCACGGCAGATTTTATATTTAAATTAGTTCTTACAATGCTAATACATTTGCATACTCAATTGTAAATTTGTAAACAAAAAGTTCACAACTCAGCTAATAATGCCTGAATCCACTTCAGAATTTGTATTTATAATAGTTTTTACAGGGCTTATACATTTGCATACTCAATTGTAAATTTGTAAACAAAAAGTTCACAACTCCGCTAATAATGCATGTATCCACGGCAGAATTTGTACTTATATTAGTTTTTAGAAGGCTAATACATTTGCATACTCAATTGTAAATTTGTAAACAAAAAGTTCACAACTCAGCTAATAATGCCTGAATCCACTTCAGAATTTATATTTATATTAGTTTTTACACGTCTAATACATTTGCATACTCAGCTAATAATGCCTGAATCCACTTCAGAATTTATATTTATATTAGTTTTTACACGTCTAATACATTTGCATACTCAATTGTAAATTTGTAAACAAAAAGTTCACAACTCAGATAATAATGCCTGAATCCACTTCAGAATTTATATTTATATTAGTTTTTACACGTCTAATACATTTGCATACTCAATTGTAAATTTGTAAACAAAGAGTTCACAACTCAGATAATAATGCATATATCCACTTTAGAATTTATATTTAAATTAGTTCTTACAATGCTAATAGATTTGCACACTCAATTGTAAATTTGTAAACAAAAAGTTCACAACTCCGCTAATAATGTCTGTATCCACTTCAGAATTAGTATTTATAATAGTTTTTACACGGCTAATACATTTGCATAGTCAATTGTAAATTTGAAAACAAAAAGTTCACAACTCAGCTAATAATGCCTGAATCCACTTCAGAATTTAAATTTATATTAGTTTTTACACGGCTAATACATTTGCATACTCAATTGTAAATTTCTAAACAAAAAGTTCTCAAAAAAAAAAGTTCAGATAATAATGCATATATCCACTTTAGAATTTATATTTATATTAGTTTTTACACGTCTAATACATTTGCATACTCAATTGTAAATTTGTAAACAAAAGTTCACATTTCAGATAATAATGCATATATCCACCTTAGAATTTATATTTAAATTAGTTCTTACAATGCTAATACATTTGCATACTCAATTGTAAATTTGTAAACAAAAAGTTCACAACTCAGCTAATAATGCCTGAATCCACTTCAGAATTTGTATTTATAATAGTTTTTACAGGGCTTATACATTTGCATACTCAATTGTAAATTTGTAAACAAAAAGTTCACAACTCCGCTAATAATGCATGTATCCACGGCAGAATTTGTACTTATATTAGTGTTTAGAAGGCTAATACATTTGCATACTCAATTGTAAATTTGTAAACAAAAAGTTCACAACTCAGCTAATAATGCCTGAATCCACTTCAGAATTTATATTTATATTAGTTTTTACACGTCTAATACATTTGCATACTCAGCTAATAATGCCTGAATCCACTTCAGAATTTATATTTATATTAGTTTTTACACGTCTAATACATTTGCATACTCAATTGTAAATTTGTAAACAAAAAGTTCACAACTCAGATAATAATGCCTGAATCCACTTCAGAATTTATATTTATATTAGTTTTTACACGTCTAATACATTTGCATACTCAATTGTAAATTTGTAAACAAAGAGTTCACAACTCAGATAATAATGCATATATCCACTTTAGAATTTATATTTAAATTAGTTCTTACAATGCTAATAGATTTGCACACTCAATTGTAAATTTGTAAACAAAAAGTTCACAACTCCGCTAATAATGTCTGTATCCACTTCAGAATTAGTATTTATAATAGTTTTTACACGGCTAATACATTTGCATAGTCAATTGTAAATTTGAAAACAAAAAGTTCACAACTCAGCTAATAATGCCTGAATCCACTTCAGAATTTAAATTTATATTAGTTTTTACACGGCTAATACATTTGCATACTCAATTGTAAATTTCTAAACAAAAAGTTCTCAAAAAAAAAAGTTCAGATAATAATGCATATATCCACTTTAGAATTTATATTTATATTAGTTTTTACACGTCTAATACATTTGCATACTCAATTGTAAATTTGTAAACAAAAGTTCACATTTCAGATAATAATGCATATATCCACCTTAGAATTTATATTTAAATTAGTTCTTGCAATGCTAATACATTTGCATACTCAATTGTAAATTTGTAAACAAAAAGTTCACAACTCCGCTTATAATGCATGTATCCACGGCAGAATTTATACATTTTATTAGTTTTTAGAAGGCTAATACATTTGCATACTCTATTGCAAATTTGTAAACAAAAAGTTCACAACTCAGCTAATAATGCATGTATCCACGGCAGAATTTGTACTTATATTAGTTTTTACACGGCTTATACATTTGCATACTTAATTGTAAATTGTAAACAAAAAGTTCATAACTCAGCTAATAATGCCTGAATCCACGGCAGAATTTATATTTATATTAGTTTTTATACGGCTAATAAATTTGCATACTCAATTTTAAATTTGTAAACAAAAAGTTCACATCTCAACTAATAATGCATGTATCCACTTTAGAATTTATATTTAAATTAGTTCTTACAATGCTAATACATTTGCATACTCAATTGTAAATTTGTAAACAAAAAGATCACAGCTCAGAAAATAATGCATATATCCACCTTAGAATTTATATTTAAATTAGTTCTTACAATGCTAATACATTTGCACACTCAATTGTAAATTTGTAAACAAAAAGTTCATAACTCAGCTAATAATGCCTGAATCCACTTCAGAATTTATATTTATATTAGTTTTTACACGTCTAATACATTTGCATACTCAATTGTAAATTTGTAAACAAAAAGTTCACATCTCAGCTAATAATGCATGTATCCACGGCAGATTTTATATTTAAATTAGTTCTTACAATGCTAATACATTTGCATACTCAATTGTAAATTTGTAAACAAAAAGTTCACAACTCAGCTAATAATGCCTGAATCCACTTCAGAATTTATATTTATATTAGTTTTTACACGTCTAATACATTCGCATACTCAATTGTAAATTTGTAAACAAAAAGTTCACAACTCAGCTAATAATGCCTGAATCCACTTCAAAATTTGTATTTATATTAGTTTTTACACGGCTAATACATTTGCATACTCAATTGTAAATTTGTAAACATACAGTTCACATCTCAGCTAATAATGCATGTATCCACGGCAGATTTTATATTTAAATTAGTTCTTACAATGCTAATACATTTGCATACTCAATTGTAAATTTGTAAACAAAAAGTTCACAACTCAGCTAATAATGCCTGAATCCACTTCAGAATTTGTATTTATAATAGTTTTTACACGGCTTATACATTTGCATACTCAATTGTAAATTTGTAAAAAAAAGTTCACAACTCCGCTAATAATGCATGTATCCACGGCAGAATTTGTACTTATATTAGTTTTTAGAAGGCTAATACATTTGCATACTCAATTGTAAATTTGTAAACAAAAAGTTCACAACTCAGCTAATAATGCCTGAATCCACTTCAGAATTTATATTTATATTAGTTTTTACACGTCTAATACATTTGCATACTCAGCTAATAATGCCTGAATCCACTTCAGAATTTATATTTATATTAGTTTTTACACGTCTAATACATTTGCATACTCAATTGTAAATTTGTAAACAAAAAGTTCACATTTCAGATAATAATGCATATATCCACTTTAGAATTTATATTTAAATTAGTTCTTGCAATGCTAATACATTTGCATACTCAATTGTAAATTTGTAAAAAAAAAGTTCACAACTCCGCTTATAATGCATGTATCCACGGCAGAATTTATACATTTTATTAGTTTTTAGAAGGCTAATACATTTGCATACTCTATTGCAAATTTGTAAACAAAAAGTTCACAACTCTGCTAATAATGCATGTATCCACGGCAGAATTTGAACTTATATTAGTTTTTAGAAGGCTAATACATTTGCATACTCTATTGTAAATTTGTAAACAAAACGTTCATTACTTAGCTAATAATGCATGTATCCACGGCAGAATTTGTACTTATATTAGTTTTTACACGGCTTATACATTTGCATACTTAATTGTAAATTGTAAACAAAAAGTTCATAACTCAGCTAATAATGCCTGAATCCACGGCAGAATTTATATTTATATTAGTTTTTATACGGCTAATAAATTTGCATACTCAATTTTAAATTTGTAAACAAAAAGTTCACATCTCAACTAATAATGCATGTATCCACTTTAGAATTTATATTTAAATTAGTTCTTACAATGCTAATACATTTGCATACTCAATTGTAAATTTGTAAACAAAAAGATCACAGCTCAGAAAATAATGCATATATCCACCTTAGAATTTATATTTAAATTAGTTCTTACAATGCCAATACATTTGCACACTCAATTGTAAATTTGTAAACAAAAAGTTCATAACTCAGCTAATAATGCCTGAATCCACTTCAGAATTTATATTTATATTAGTTTTTACACGTCTAATACATTTGCATACTCAATTGTAAATTTGTAAACAAAAAGTTCACATCTCAGCTAATAATGCATGTATCCACGGCAGATTTTATATTTAAATTAGTTCTTACAATGCTAATACATTTGCATACTCAATTGTAAATTTGTAAACAAAAAGTTCACAACTCAGCTAATAATGCCTGAATCCACTTCAGAATTTATATTTATATTAGTTTTTACACGTCTAACACATTTGCATACTCAATTGTAAATTTGTAAACAAAAAGTTCACAACTCAGATAGTAATGCATATATCCACTTTAGAATTTATATTTAAATTAGTTCTTACAATGCTAATACATTTGCACACTCAATTGTAAATTTGTAAACAAAAAGTTCATAACTCAGCTAATAATGCCTGAATCCACTTCAGAATTTATATTTTTATTAGTTTTTACACGTCTAATACATTTGCATACTCAATTGTAAATTTGTAAACAAAAAGTTCACATCTCAGCTAATAATGCATGTATCCACGGCAGATTTTATATTTAAATTAGTTCTTACAATGCTAATACATTTGCATACTCAATTGTAAATTTGTAAACAAAAAGTTCACAACTCAGCTAATAATGCCTGAATCCACTTCAGAATTTATATTAATATTAGTTTTTACACGTCTAATACATTTGCATACTCAATTGTAAATTTGTAAACAAAAAGTTCACAACTCAGATAATAATGCATATATCCACTTTAGAATTTATATTTAAATTAGTTCTTACAATGCTAATACATTTGCACACTCAATTGTAAATTTGTAAACAAAAAGTTCACAACTCAGCTAATAATGCATGTATCAACGGCAGAATTTGTACTTATACTAGTTTTTAGAAGGCTAATACATTTGCATACTCAATTGTAAATTTGTAAACAAAAAGTTCACAACTCAGCTAATAATGCCTGATTCCACTTCAGAATTTATATTTATATTAGTTTTTACACGTCTAATACATTTGCATACTCAGCTAATAATGTCTGTATCCACTTCAGAATTTGTATTTATAATAGTTTTTACACGGCTAATACATTTGCATACTCAATTGTAAATTTGAAAACAAAAAGTTCACAACTCAGCTAATAATGCCTGAATCCACTTCAAAATTTGTATTTATATTAGTTTTTACACGGCTAATACATTTGCATACTCAATTGTAAATTTGTAAACAAAAAGTTCACATCTCAGCTAATAATGCATGTATCCACGGCAGATTTTATATTTAAATTAGTTCTTACAATGCTAATACATTTGCATACTCAATTGTAAATTTGTAAACAAAAAGTTCACAACTCAGCTAATAATGCCTGAATCCACTTCAGAATTTATATTTATATTAGTTTTTACACGTCTTATACATTTGCATACTCAATTGTAAATTTGTAAACAAAAAGTTCACAACTCCGCTAATAATGTATGTATCCACGGCAGAATTTGTACTTATATTAGTTTTTAGAAGGCTAATACATTTGCATACTCAATTGTAAATTTGTAAACAAAAAGTTCACAACTCAGCTAATAATGCCTGTATCCACTTCAGAATTTATATTTATATTAGTTTTTACACGTCTAATACATTTGCATACTCAGCTAATAATGTCTGTATCCACTTCAGAATTTGTATTTATAATAGTTTTTACACGGCTTATACCTTTGCATACTCAATTGTAAATTGTAAACAAAAAGTTCACAGTTCAGCTAATAATGTCTGTATCCACTTCAGAATTTGTATTTATAATAGTTTTTACACGGCTAATACATTTGCATACTCAATTGTAAATTTGTAAACAAAAAGTTCACAACTCCGCTAATAATGCATGTATCCACGGCAGAATTTGTACTTATATTAGTTTTTAGAAGGCTAATACATTTGCATACTCAATTGTAAATTTGAAAACAAAAAGTTCACAACTCAGCTAATAATGCCTGAATCCACTTCAGAATTTATATTTATATTAGTTTTTACACGTCTAATACATTTGCATACTCAGCTAATAATGCCTGAATCCACTTCAGAATTTATATTTATATTAGTTTTTACACGTCTAATACATTTGCATACTCAATTGTAAATTTGTAAACAAAAAGTTCACAACTCAGATAATAATGCCTGAATCCACTTCAGAATTTATATTTATATTAGTTTTTACACGTCTAATACATTTGCATACTCAATTGTAAATTTGTAAACAAAAAGTTCACAACTCAGATAATAATGCATATATCCACTTTAGAATTTATATTTAAATTAGTTCTTACAATGCTAATAGATTTGCACACTCAATTGTAAATTTGTAAACAAAAAGTTCACAACTCCGCTAATAATGTCTGTATCCACTTCAGAATTAGTATTTATAATAGTTTTTACACGGCTAATACATTTGCATAGTCAATTGTAAATTTGAAAACAAAAAGTTCACAACTCAGCTAATAATGCCTGAATCCACTTCAAAATTTAAATTTATATTAGTTTTTACACGGCTAATACATTTGCATACTCAATTGTAAATTTCTAAACAAAAAGTTCGCAAAAAAAAAAGTTCAGATAATAATGCATATATCCACTTTAGAATTTATATTTATATTAGTTTTTACACGTCTAATACATTTGCATACTCAATTGTAAATTTGTAAACAAAAGTTCACATTTCAGATAATAATGCATATATCCACTTTAGAATTTATATTTAAATTAGTTCTTGCAATGCTAATACATTTGCATACTCAATTGTAAATTTGTAAACAAAAAGTTCACAACTCCGCTTATAATGCATGTATCCACGGCAGAATTTATACATTTTATTAGTTTTTAGAAGGCTAATACATTTGCATACTCTATTGCAAATTTGTAAACAAAAAGTTCACAAGTCAGCTAATAATGCATGTATCCACGGCAGAATTTGCACTTATATTAGTTTTTACACGGCTAATACATTTGCATACTCAATTGTAAATTTGTAAACAAAAAGTTCACATCTCAGCTAATAATGCATGTATCCACGGCAGATTTTATATTTAAATTAGTTCTTACACGGCTAATACATTTGCATACTCAATTGTAAATTTGAAAACAAAAAGTTCACAACTCAGCTAATAATGCCTGAATCCACTTCAGAATTTGAATTTATATTAGTTTTTACACGTCTAATACATTTGCATACTCAATTGTAAATTTATAAACAAAAAGTTCACAACTCAGATAATAATGCATATATCCACTTTAGAATTTATATTTAAATTAGTTCTTACAATGCTAATACATTTGCATACTCAATTGTAAATTTGTAAACAAAAAGTTCACAGCTCAGATAATAATGCATATATCCACCTTAGAATTTATATTTATATAAGTTTTTACACGTCTAATACATTTGCATACTCAATTGTAAATTTGTAAACAAAAAGTTCACAACTCAGATAATAATGCATATATCTACTTTAGAATTTATATTTAAATTAGTTCTTACAATGCTAATACATTTGCATACTCAATTGTAAATTTGTAAACAACAAGTTCACAACTCCGATTATAATGCATGTATCAACGGCAGAATTTGTACTTATATTAGTTTTTAGAAGGCTAATACATTTGCATACTCTATTGTAAATTTGTAAACAAAACGTTCATTACTCAGCTAATAATGCATGTATCCACGGCAGAATTTGTACTTATATTAGTTTTTACACGGCTTATACATTTGCATACTCAATTGTAAATTGTAAACAAAAAGTTCATAACTCAGCTAATAATGCCTGAATCCACTTCAGAATTTATATTTATATTAGTTTTTACACGTCTAATACATTTGCACACTCAATTGTAAATTTGTAAACAAAAAGTTCACAACTGCGCCTTTAATGCATGTATCCACGGCAGAATTTGAACTTATATTAGTTTTTAGAAGGCTAATACATTTGCATACTCTATTGTAAATTTGTAAACAAAACGTTCATTACTTAGCTAATAATGCATGTATCCACGGCAGAATTTTTACTTATATTAGTTTTTACACGGCTTATACATTTGCATACTTAATTGTAAATTGTAAACAAAAAGTTCATAACTCAGCTAATAATGCCTGAATCCACGGCAGAATTTATATTTATATTAGTTTTTATACGTCTAATACATTTGCATACTCAATTGTAAATTTGTAAACAAAAAGTTCACAACTCCGCTTATAATGCATGTATCCACGGCGGAATTTGTACTTATATTAGTTTTTAGAAGGCTAATACATTAGCATACTCAATTGTAAATTTGTAAACAAAAAGTTCACAACTCAGCTAATAATGCCTGAATCCACTTCAGAATTTATATTTATCTTAGTTTTTATACGTCTAATACATTTGCATACTCAGCTAATAATGTCTGTATCCACTTCAGAATTAGTATTTATAATAGTTTTTACACGGCTAATACATTTGCATACTCAATTGTAAATTTGAAAACAAAAAGTTCACAACTCAGCTAGTAATGCCTGAATCCACTTCAGAATTTGAATTTATATTAGTTTTTACACGGCTAATACATTTGCATACTCAATTGTAAATTTGCAAACAAAAAGTTCACAGCTCAACTAATAATGCATGTATCCACTTTAGAATTTATATTTATATTAGTTTTTACACGTCTAATACGTTTGCATACTCAATTGTAAATTTGTAAACAAAAAGTTCACAACTCAGATAATAATGCATATATCCACTTTAGAATTTATATTTAAATTAGTTCTTACAATGCTAATACATTTGCATACTCAATTTTAAATTTGTAAACAAAAAGTTCACAACTGCGCTTATAATGCATGTATCCACGGCAGAATTTGAACTTATATTAGTTTTTAGAAGGCTAATACATTTGCATACTCAATTGTAAATTTGTAAACAAAACGTTCATTACTCAGCTAATAATGCATGTATCCACGGCAGAATTTATATTTATATTAGTTTTTACACGTCTAATACATTTGCATACTCAGCTAATAATGCCTGAATCCACTTCAGAATTTATATTTATATTAGTTTTTACACGTCTAATACATTTGCATACTCAATTGTAAATTTGTAAACAAAAAGTTCACAACTCAGATAATAATGCCTGAATCCACTTCAGAATTTATATTTATATTAGTTTTTACACGTCTAATACATTTGCATACTCAATTGTAAATTTGTAAACAAAAAGTTCACAACTCAGATAATAATGCATATATCCACTTTAGAATTTATATTTAAATTAGTTCTTACAATGCTAATAGATTTGCACACTCAATTGTAAATTTGTAAACAAAAAGTTCACAACTCCGCTAACAATGTCTGTATCCACTTCAGAATTAGTATTTATAATAGTTTTTACACGGCTAATACATTTGCATAGTCAATTGTAAATTTGAAAACAAAAAGTTCACAACTCAGCTAATAATGCCTGAATCCACTTCAAAATTTAAATTTATATTAGTTTTTACACGGCTAATACATTTGCATACTCAATTGTAAATTTCTAAACAAAAAGTTCGCAAAAAAAAAAGTTCAGATAATAATGCATATATCCACTTTAGAATTTATATTTATATTAGTTTTTACACGTCTAATACATTTGCATACTCAATTGTAAATTTGTAAACAAAAGTTCACATTTCAGATAATAATGCATATATCCACTTTAGAATTTATATTTAAATTAGTTCTTGCAATGCTAATACATTTGCATACTCAATTGTAAATTTGTAAACAAAAAGTTCACAACTCCGCTTATAATGCATGTATCCACGGCAGAATTTATATATTTTATTAGTTTTTAGAAGGCTAATACATTTGCATACTCTATTGCAAATTTGTAAACAAAAAGTTCACAAGTCAGCTAATAATGCATGTATCCACGGCAGAATTTGCACTTATATTAGTTTTTACACGGCTAATACATTTGCATACTCAATTGTAAATTTGTAAACAAAAAGTTCACATCTCAGCTAATAATGCATGTATCCACGGCAGATTTTATATTTAAATTAGTTCTTACACGGCTAATACATTTGCATACTCAATTGTAAATTTGAAAACAAAAAGTTCACAACTCAGCTAATAATGCCTGAATCCACTTCAGAATTTGAATTTATATTAGTTTTTACACGTCTAATACATTTGCATACTCAATTGTAAATTTATAAACAAAAAGTTCACAACTCAGATAATAATGCATATATCCACTTTAGAATTTATATTTAAATTAGTTCTTACAATGCTAATACATTTGCATACTCAATTGTAAATTTGTAAACAAAAAGTTCACAGCTCAGATAATAATGCATATATCCACCTTAGAATTTATATTTATATAAGTTTTTACACGTCTAATACATTTGCATACTCAATTGTAAATTTGTAAACAAAAAGTTCACAACTCAGATAATAATGCATATATCTACTTTAGAATTTATATTTAAATTAGTTCTTACAATGCTAATACATTTGCATACTCAATTGTAAATTTGTAAACAACAAGTTCACAACTCCGATTATAATGCATGTATCAACGGCAGAATTTGTACTTATATTAGTTTTTAGAAGGCTAATACATTTGCATACTCTATTGTAAATTTGTAAACAAAACGTTCATTACTCAGCTAATAATGCATGTATCCACGGCAGAATTTGTACTTATATTAGTTTTTACACGGCTTATACATTTGCATACTCAATTGTAAATTGTAAACAAAAAGTTCATAACTCAGCTAATAATGCCTGAATCCACTTCAGAATTTATATTTATATTAGTTTTTACACGTCTAATACATTTGCACACTCAATTGTAAATTTGTAAACAAAAAGTTCACAACTGCGCTTATAATGCATGTATCCACGGCAGAATTTGAACTTATATTAGTTTTTAGAAGGCTAATACATTTGCATACTCTATTGTAAATTTGTAAACAAAACGTTCATTACTTAGCTAATAATGCATGTATCCACGGCAGAATTTTTACTTATATTAGTTTTTACACGGCTTATACATTTGCATACTTAATTGTAAATTGTAAACAAAAAGTTCATAACTCAGCTAATAATGCCTGAATCCACGGCAGAATTTATATTTATATTAGTTTTTATACGTCTAATACATTTGCATACTCAATTGTAAATTTGTAAACAAAAAGTTCACAACTCCGCTTATAATGCATGTATCCACGGTGGAATTTGTACTTATATTAGTTTTTAGAAGGCTAATACATTAGCATACTCAATTGTAAATTTGTAAACAAAAAGTTCACAACTCAGCTAATAATGCCTGAATCCACTTCAGAATTTATATTTATCTTAGTTTTTATACGTCTAATACATTTGCATACTCAGCTAATAATGTCTGTATCCACTTCAGAATTAGTATTTATAATAGTTTTTACACGGCTAATACATTTGCATACTCAATTGTAAATTTGAAAACAAAAAGTTCACAACTCAGCTAGTAATGCCTGAATCCACTTCAGAATTTGAATTTATATTAGTTTTTACACGGCTAATACATTTGCATACTCAATTGTAAATTTGCAAACAAAAAGTTCACAGCTCAACTAATAATGCATGTATCCACTTTAGAATTTATATTTATATTAGTTTTTACACGTCTAATACGTTTGCATACTCAATTGTAAATTTGTAAACAAAAAGTTCACAACTCAGATAATAATGCATATATCCACTTTAGAATTTATATTTAAATTAGTTCTTACAATGCTAATACATTTGCATACTCAATTTTAAATTTGTAAACAAAAAGTTCACAACTGCGCTTATAATGCATGTATCCACGGCAGAATTTGAACTTATATTAGTTTTTAGAAGGCTAATACATTTGCATACTCAATTGTAAATTTGTAAACAAAACGTTCATTACTCAGCTAATAATGCATGTATCCACGGCAGAATTTGTACT
The DNA here is from genome assembly GCF_030179895.1 of Drosophila kikkawai. NCBI lineage: Eukaryota > Metazoa > Arthropoda > Insecta > Diptera > Drosophilidae > Drosophila > Drosophila kikkawai. The sequence continues at coordinate 51,997 of NW_027222633.1, forward strand.
TATATTAGTTTTTACACGGCTTATACATTTGCATACTCAATTGTAAATTGCAAACAAAAAGTTCATAACTCAGCTAATAATGCCTGAATCCACTTCAGAATTTATATTTATATTAGTTTTTACACGTCTAATACATTTGCATACTCAATTGTAAATTTGTAAACAAAAAGTTCACAACTGCGCTTATAATGCATGTATCCATGGCAGAATTTGAACTTATATTAATTTTTAGAATGCTAATACATTTGCATACTCTATTGTAAATTTGTAAACAAAACGTTCATTACTTAGCTAATAATGCATGTATCCACGGCAGAATTTGTACTTATATTAGTTTTTACACGGCTTATACATTTGCATACTCAATTGTAAATTGTAAACAAAAAGTTCACAGTTCAGCTAATAATGTCTGTATCCACTTCAGAATTTGTATTTATAATAGTTTTTACACGGCTAATACATTTGCATACTCAATTGTAAATTTGTAAACAAAAAGTTCACAACTCCGCTAATAATGCATGTATCCACGGCAGAATTTGTACTTATATTAGTTTTTAGAAGGCTAATACATTTGCATACTCAATTGTAAATTTGAAAACAAAAAGTTCACAACTCAGCTAATAATGCCTGAATCCACTTCAGAATTTATATTTATATTAGTTTTTACACGTCTAATACATTTGCATACTCAGCTAATAATGCCTGAATCCACTTCAGAATTTATATTTATATTAGTTTTTACACGTCTAATACATTTGCATACTCAATTGTAAATTTGTAAACAAAAAGTTCACAACTCAGATAATAATGCCTGAATCCACTTCAGAATTTATATTTATATTAGTTTTTACACGTCTAATACATTTGCATACTCAATTGTAAATTTGTAAACAAAAAGTTCACAACTCAGATAATAATGCATATATCCACTTTAGAATTTATATTTAAATTAGGTCTTACAATGCTAATAGATTTGCACACTCAATTGTAAATTTGTAAACAAAAAGTTCACAACTCCGCTAATAATGTCTGTATCTACTTCAGAATTAGTATTTATAATAGTTTTTACACGGCTAATACATTTGCATAGTCAATTGTAAATTTGAAAACAAAAAGTTCACAACTCAGCTAATAATGCCTGAATCCACTTCAGAATTTAAATTTATATTAGTTTTTACACGGCTAATACATTTGCATACTCAATTGTAAATTTCTAAACATAAAGTTCACAAAAAAAAAAGTTCAGATAATAATGCATATATCCACTTTAGAATTTATATTTATATTAGTTTTTACACGTCTAATACATTTGCATACTCAATTGTAAATTTGTAAACAAAAGTTCACATTTCAGATAATAATGCATATATCCACTTTAGAATTTATATTTAAATTAGTTCTTGCAATGCTAATACATTTGCATACTCAATTGTAAATTTGTAAACAAAAAGTTCACAACTCCGCTTATAATGCATGTATCCACGGCAGAATTTATACATTTTATTAGTTTTTAGAAGGCTAATACATTTGCATACTCTATTGCAAATTTGTAAACAAAAAGTTCACAAGTCAGCTAATAATGCATGTATCCACGGCAGAATTTGTACTTATATTAGTTTTTACACGGCTAATACATTTGCATACTCAATTGTAAATTTGTAAACAAAAAGTTCACATCTCAGCTAATAATGCATGTATCCACGGCAGATTTTATATTTAAATTAGTTCTTACACGGCTAATACATTTGCATACTCAATTGTAAATTTGAAAACAAAAAGTTCACAACTCAGCTAATAATGCCTGAATCCACTTCAGAATTTGAATTTATATTAGTTTTTACACGTCTAATACATTTGCATACTCAATTGTAAATTTGTAAACAAAAAGTTCACAGCTCAGATAATGATGCATATATCCACCTTAGAATTTATATTTATATAAGTTTTTACACGTCTAATACATTTGCAAACTCAATTGTAAATTTGTAAACAAAAAGTTCACAACTCAGATAATAATGCATATATCCACTTTAGAATTTATATTTAAATTAGTTCTTACAATGCTAATACATTTGCATACTCAATTGTAAATTTGTAAACAACAAGTTCACAACTCCGATTATAATGCATGTATCAACGGCAGAATTTGTACTTATATTAGTTTTTAGAAGGCTAATACATTTGCATACTCTATTGTAAATTTGTAAACAAAACGTTCATTACTCAGCTAATAATGCCTGTATCCACCGCAGAATTTGTACTTATATTAGTTTTTACACGGCTTATACATTTGCATACTCAATTGTAAATTGTAAACAAAAAGTTCATAACTCAGCTAATAATGCCTGAATCCACTTCAGAATTTATATTTATATTAGTTTTTACACGTCTAATACATTTGCACACTCAATTGTAAATTTGTAAACAAAAAGTTCACAACTGCGCTT
>NW_027222634.1:0-4000 GCF_030179895.1 Drosophila kikkawai
CTTAAACCAAACTTCGATTTATGGTTGTTTTCGGACCCCCGCACTAACCGCCGCATCAGCCGTGCTGTTGTTGTTGTTGTTTCGGTTTCTGTGCCTTTCGTCTCTCATAGGCGCCTCACTTATGCACTGCTTTGCCGACGGCATAGCCCAGTGAGTTTTCCCCGAGTCAAAGCCAAGGTTTATATTTTAATTCCGCCTTTCCGGCTCCGTAATAATTACGTGCAAGTCCTTAAATAATTCACATTAATTATTTCCGACATTAATTATTAATTAATTTTTTTGTTATCACGGACTATAATTAATAAATTAATTTTCCAATTTAGACAAACTCCCCTTCCGAGCCACGAAATATATATAGACATCTCTGCTTCCTACTCCACCACGATCACGGACAGTACGGTCTACGTTCTGGTTGCCGACTCTGCTTTCCACTTCGAATCAGGCATCCTTCGCTCAGGTCAGTCGACAACCGCTGATCCGCCGAGTCCCAAATTGAGTTTGTCTACTGGAAACAACAAAAAACCACTGCCAACCCAAGGGCAAAAAGCGACAAGTCCGTCGATTCTGGTCCCGTTCCTTCGCCAAGACTCACTCAGTCGGTTTCCAAAATGGCTCAAAATGCCCTAGACATCGCCCTGCGAAAGTTCATTTCGACGACAGCCCGTGTTAGCCAATTCGAAGCTAACATCCACATTCCGAGCGCTCCTGACACGGAGAGGTTTTCCCCCGCCATGTGCCGGATCCATCGGGACCAAATTCGGGCCCTGTGGGACAAGGTGGAGAAAAGCTATGAAAGCTGCTCCGATCTTCTTTCCGTGTCCTCCGACAGTACAGCCACCGCCACTGAGCTTGAATCCAAGTACAGTGAGTGCTACTCCTTATATTCGAGGTGTCTTGTACAGCTGCAGGAAATTATCGACAAGGCCGCCTCCCAGTCTATTCAGGCTTCCGCCCCTGCGCCCACACTCCCGTCCATGGGTTGTCGATTGCCACCAGTGGACACCGAGGTCTTCACAGGCGATTATCTTCGGTGGCCCACCTTCCGGGACCTCTTCACGGCGATTTACATTAATAATTCCCGACTTACGCCTGTGGAGAGGTTATTCCACCTACTTTCGAAGACAAGCGGCGATGCTCATGCCATCGTTTCAAAGGCCCCTCTGACCAACGAGGGTTTCGTCTCAGCATGGAGCAGCCTTTCCGACCGCTTCGAAAATAAGCGCTTGTTAGTCAACAGTCAGTTAAAGATTCTTTTTAACATCCAGGCTGTTCCTCAAGAATCCGGAGTTGCTCTAAGAGAGCTGCAAGGCACAGTTCAAACTTGTTTGACCGCCTTACAAATATCCTCCATTGAAGTCGAGGCGTGGGACTGCCTTCTTGTGTATATGGTCTCCTCGAAGCTTCCCGAAATTACGCTTTCCTTGTGGGAGCAATCAATTCGCAATAAAGCCGAAATTCCGACCTGGAAGGCGTTGGACGCATTTCTGACTGAGCGCCATCGCACTTTAGAGGCCATCGACGACGTCAGGCCTAGCGGCTCTGGGTATCTTCCGCCAAGGTCATCAAATGCTAATCCACCGGTGCGTAGGCTCGATTCACGCGAAGTTAGGGTGGCTCCAACACCGAGAAGGTGTAATCTATGTTCCAGAGAGGACCACCCTATCCGTATATGCCCGTTTTTCCTGGACATGAATGTCAATGAGCGGACAGACTTCATCCGAAAAAAGCAACTCTGCTTAAATTGTTTTTCGCGAGGGCACCAGCAACGGGACTGTACTAGTGCCCATTCCTGCTTTAAGTGCCACAGCCGGCATCACTCTCTGCTGCACCGCGACAATCCAACTACTAGCGTTCCAAGACCCTCCGCTCCATCTAGTCCTCGACCTGCACCCATCCAAAGGGTTTCCTCGTTCTCCACACGAGTGACCACTTCTGCCGATTCCTCCAATTACTGGGTTCCGTACCACGACAGCAAGAGCAGACGTTCACGAGGTATTTTTTCCTACCAATGCCGAGTCTGCCAAGGGAACCATCCGCTCCGGAAATGCCAACAGTTCCTCAAACTCAGCGCTGAGAAGAGGCTTCGTGCGGTTCTCGACCACCGCTATTGTTCTAACTGTTTGGCCCACGAACATTCCGAGGGAACCTGCCGCAGTGGTGACCGATGCAAGACGTGCAATCAGCACCATCACACTCTCCTGCATCCGCATGACCGTCCAGAGCATCCACTCCGCTCGCAGCATCGGTCTCCCCCATACTTGTAGTTCTACTTCATTTCTTCATGTTTTGACCATTACTCATCTCCATGTCATCCTCTTTCATCCAGATCGCTTACGAGGGCTTCCACACACCGCGATCGCTCTGGAAGGCAGACGTACTCGAGGTTCTTAGTCCTACCGTTGCCGAGTCTGCCATCCTGGTTCATCCGCTACGGAAAGGTCGACGTCTTCTAGCGCTCAGTACCGATCAGCTTCGATGCGTCCTGTTCACGGCCTCCGACGCCTCCTAATCATCATCCGCCTCTCCATGGCAATCATCCGCCTCTCCATGGCAATCATCCGCCTCTCCATGGTACTCGTCCTTCGCCCCACTCGTCGCTCCGGCATCAGCGTCCTACGGTGCGATCTGATGCGACTTCACGCTCCTCCACACCATAGTGCTGCACGGGTTTATTGCAACCCGAGTGATTGCAAGGGGGGGGAGAATGTTCACGCCAGGAGGCCCCCTGTTCCCCCTCTGCCCACCGAGCGTCCAAAAGCTCAAGCGCTTCCAGCTTAGCAACGCTCACCCGCTCTCCGCTCCTCGGTATTCCCGATCGCACGCTCCCGTGTTCCCGATCGTCGCTCGCCTCTAGGGACGGCTACGCCGCTCTAATTCACGGTTCTCCCGCTCTTCCGCTCTCGCGCCGTTAAGCTGGGCTTCTCGACCGGCAGCGGGCCCTTAGGCTAAGCTAAGTTTAGTACCGAATCGACTGCGAAAATATATGTATGCTACGGGCACTCCGCCGACGTCATTTTTCGACCCCCGAATTTTCTGCGTTTTTGTACTTCGTGGGAGAAACTTTTTATTGATCCTTTTGCGGAGGATTTACCAGCCACCCCACTCCTAAACAATAGTTTTTACACGTCTAATACATTTGCATAGTCAGCTAATAATGTCTGTATCCACTTCAGAATTTGTATTTATAATAGTTTTTACACGGCTAATACATTAGCATACTCAATTGTAAATTTGTAAACAAAAAGTTCACAGCTCAGATAATAATGCATATATCCACTTCAGAATTTATATTTATATTAGTTTTTACACGTCTAATACATTTGCATACTCAGCTAATAATGCCTGAATCCACTTCAGAATTTTTATTTATATTAGTTTTTACACGGCTAATACATTTGCATACTCAATTGTAAATTTGTAAACAAAAAGTTCACAGCTCAGATAATAATGCATATATCCATTTCAGAATTTATATTTATATAAGTTTTTACACGGCTAATACATTTGCATACTCAATTGTAAATTTGTAAACAAAAAGTTTACAACTCCGCTAATAATGTATGTATCCACGGCAGAATTTGTACTTATATTAGTTTTTAGAAGGCTAATACATTTGTATACTCAATTGTAAATTTGTAAACAAAAAGTTCACAACTCAGCTAATAATTTTTTTTTTTCGCGCGGGGTCCCGCTTCCACCTCCCGCCCAACCGACCGAGGGGCGCAGCCGTGTGACGTACGGCACGAATCGCGAACTAGATAGACGCGGTGAATTAAGGAAGATAAGAACGAGGAAACGTTACAAGAGAACAAAAATTAATAAGGGGAACAAAAATATATAATATAATAAAAATATAATATAATAAAAATAGTAATAATTAAGTAAAAACGCATGCAAAATAAGTATAAAAAATATAAAATAATGTAACTAAATAATAACTACGATAAATAAATAAATGAAAACACATGCAAAGTAAATATAAAAAAATTATAATATAATG
>NW_027222635.1:0-14910 GCF_030179895.1 Drosophila kikkawai
CAAATATACAAATATACAAATATACAAATATACAAATATACAAATATACAAATATACAAATATACAAATATACAAATATACAAATATACAAATATACAAATATACAAATATACAAATATACAAATATACAAATATACAAATATACAAATATACAAATATACAAATATACAAATATACAAATATACAAATATACAATATACAAATATACAAATATACAAATATACAAATATACAAATATACAAATATACAAATATACAAATATACAAATATACAAATATACAAATATACAAATATACAAATATACAAATATACAAATATACAAATATACAAATATACAAATATACAAATATACAAATATACAAATATACAAATATACAAATATACAAATATACAAATATACAAATATACAAATATACAAATATACAAATATACAAATATACAAATATACAAATATACAAATATACAAATATACAAATATACAAATATACAAATATACAAATATACAAATATACAAATATACAAATATACAAATATACAAATATACAAATATACAAATATACAAATATACAAATATACAAATATACAAATATACAAATATACAAATATACAAATATACAAATATACAAATATACAAATATACAAATATACAAATATACAAATATATCGGCGAACAGGTAATTTCTATAGGCACGTCGTCAATAATGTTCTCCTGTTGCCTCAACCGCTGTTGATTCATACCAAGCTCTGGCTGATGCGGTGAGTCTTCGCTGCCAATGTTGCTTTCCATATCTTCTTATAATTCACACACGTGTCACAACCTCGCTGCATCAAAGCCAGAGAAAAAAAGAAAGTAGCCAAAAGCAAGTGACCAAACCTAGCAACGCAAACGAAGCCACACCAGACTCAGTTTTCTAACTGAGTCCCCATACCACCAGAACTAGTACCTATTACAAATTTAGTAACCAGCTCATCCCATGGTCACACCGGAGAAAGCCTTTCTCTCCGACATACCTATTACAAGATTAGTAACCAGCTCATCCTATGGTCACACCAGAGAAAGCCTTTCTCTCCGACACGGCCATTCTGACATATACACGTCCTCGTGTCCACCAATGCAATTTTACAACTTTATAACTTTATTGAATACTTCAGAAAACTTAGTTCACTAATTTCAACTCATATTCCATACCAAAAACGTTACTTCTATTGTTAACATGTCGTAGGATTATCTTAACAAAACTTCCATTTTCATTTTGATCTTTTAAACATCGTTAACTTAAGCAATAATCAGATCCCTGCTCGTCCATCGCCCACTTGGCTTCACGAATTCATTAATTTCATACATTTCTCGTCCATCGCCCACACTTGGCTTCACGAATTCATTAATTACATACATTTCTCGTCCATCGCCCAACACTTGGCTTCACGAATTCATTTACATTTCTCGTCCATCGCCCACTTGGCTTCACGAATTCATTTACATCTCTCGTCCATCGCCCAACACTTGGCTTCACGAATTCATTTACATCTCTCGTCCATCGCCCAACACTTGGCTTCACGAATTCATTTACATCTCTCGTCCATCGCCCAACACTTGGCTTCACGAATTCATTAATTACATACATTTCTAAAGCAACCCTCTTCCATCGTCAATCACATGACGAACACTATTCTGTTTCAATCGGCTCTTCCAATGAATTTGTTCTTCATTATTTACATCAAGCTCTTCTGGAATTTGCACATCCGGTAACTTTCGCAAACTTTCGTGTGGATACTTGTAACGCCTATTGTTCTGTGTAGACTTCAAAACGTATCGGTCTCCGTCCAATACCTCGACCACCAAGAAGGGTCCTCTGAACTTTGGGTCTAATTTCGTTTGTTGTCTCTCACTGTTTTTAAGTAACACAAAATCACCCACACTGAATCTAATTACCTTAGCCTTATTTTTATCAAATTGCGTCTTCTCATATCTAGCCGCCTCTTTCATGTTTTTATCAGCCAACTCCCTTAATTTAATCTTGTCGATTTCAGTTTCAGTATCACTAATAGGGATCAATCCCAGTGGACGCGCCACTTTTCCAATCAAAAGTTCTAAAGGGCTACACTTAGTGCTACGATTAATTGTACAGTTAAGGGCCAACTGTACATCCCCCAGTGCATCTTGCCATGATCTAGAACTTGTCTCAACCGCCGTTCAACAGATTCTTTAGTGTACTCATGACCCTTTCAACTTGACCGTTGGCTCGACTTGCACCTGTTGCAACTAAATGTAATTGTATTTTTTGATTAGAACAAAATTGCATAAACTTTGTACCCGTAAAGCTGCGCCCCTGATCAGCAATCAAACGTGTTGGTACGCCAAAAATAGATATTGAAGATTTCATTGCGTTTATACAAGTATTAGCATCCAAAGAAAAACTGTGAAACAGATACACGTATTTAGTAAAAGCGTCGATTTGTACAATAATGTATTCCTTACGATCACTTTTTCCGCTCAATTTTCCGGATATATCTATGTGAACGGTGTGCCAAGGAATGCTTATTTTTGGAATTGGGTGTAATTCGATTTGGGGTTTTCCTGACGTACCCTTAGAGACTCTGCATGTGATACAGTTTTCCACAAATCTTCGAACATATTTTGCCATTCCAGAAAACCAGTAATGATCATACACCTTATCTAGCGTTTTTTCCCATCCTAGATGCATGATCGACTCATGTACTTGATTTATAACTGACCAGCGGAACGTACGAGGGACAACAGGTAAACAACGTGTTCTTGAATTCCTCTGAATTTTTCTATACAAAACATTTGACCTAATTTCATAAGTGGCAACTAATGCCAGTGGTAAGTCATCATTCTTCAACTTAGTTACAATTTCTGATATTTCTGGGTCCTTTTGTTGTTCCACCAGAATCCAATTTTCCGATATTTCTGTTAAATCAATTCGCTTCTCCTCTATTTTACTTGGTACTGACTTATTCTTTTGACACACCGGATTCCTAGATAGAAAGTCTACGTGTGCCATGCGTTTACCCTCTCTGTATTCAATTTCAAATTCAAATGCTTGTAAAAACTCCCACCAACGATAAACCCTAGGTGACAACTCGACTTTGTTTCGGGAAGATTTGATTGCATTACAATCTGTAAAAATCACGAATTTTCTCCCATGCAAATAGTGACGAAAATGTTTTACAGCATTCACAACCGCTAACGTTTCCAATTCATAAGATGTGTATCTAGACTCACAGGAGCTAGTTGCTCTGCTATAATATTCGACTACATGAGGCCTAGAATTTATGCGATGCAAAAGGATAGCACCATAACCAATAGAGCTGGCGTCGGTATGTAGTTCTATCGGAAACTGTGGATCAAAAATAATCAAAACAGGCTTGTTTGTTAATACACCGATGATTTTACCGCGAATTTCTTCATGCTGTGTTTGCCAGTCAAAACTAGTCTTTTCGGATGTCAGAAAATATAAAGGCTTCATCAGTTGTGAAAACCCCGGAATGAACTGACGAAAATATGACGCTAACCCTATGAATTGTCTTAAAGTAGTAACTGACTTCGGCGGAGGCAACGCCATTAGCGATTCTATTTTGTTTGAGTTTGGACGTATCTCTCCCGCTTTTATCTCATACCCAAGATAGTGGACTGTAGTTCTCAAGAAAAAGCACTTTGAAATATTGAATGAAAATCCTGCCTTCACTAAAATGTCTAAAACGAGTTTCAACCGCTCGAATGCTTCTTCCTTTGTTTCTGCCACAATTAGTATATCATCCATATAAACTATTACAAACGAATGGGCAAGGCTACCTAGTGCCTTCAACACAGCTCTTTGAAACACTGCAGGTGCGTTTTTTAATCCGAAGGGCATCGAAAGAAATTCGTACTGCCCATCAGGAGTAACAAAAGCAGTATAAACAATTGATTCAGGGTGCATTGAAATCTGATAATACCCGCTAGCCATGTCAAGAGAAGTGAAATATTTGGCTCCCCTAAGTCTAGCTATTTGGTCTGATATCAACGGTAATGGGAACTTATCTGCAACTGTATTTTTATTTAACTCCCTATAATCAACACAGAGTCTCGCTGAACCATTCTTCTTCTTTACCAATAATGCAGGACTAGCAAATGGCGAACTACTAGGCCTGATGACTTTAGCTTCAATTAATTCATTAATTTTAGCGCGTACTAACTCCCTTTCACTTGGGCTAAATCTGTATGGTCGCCTTTGCACAGTCTTAGTCGATTCAATCAAACGAATATGCATTTCCCCAGTATTCACACGCGTTTGCGGGGTGCCTTCGGTAAAAGATTTTGAGTGTTGCTTTAGTAATGATATTAAACTTTCTTTTTCTTTTCCGTCTATATCAGTTTCAATTTTATCAAAATTAGTGGGTTGAATAGTCTCACAAACGTTTACAATTTTAGTTTGAACAATCTTAAAATTATCGTAAGAAACTTCCACTAAAAATCCCTGAGCCAATATTTCTCTGCCAATTACAATATTATTTTTCATACACTCATCTGGTACTATATGAAACAAAACTGCCAAAGAATTACCATCAACCATGATGTTTGATTCGACTTGTGCGGTACTGCACGTATTGGCATTACCCATTCCCCTTAAAGAGACAACGTTATGAATTCTCTTACCAACTAGCTTATTAGAAACGCTTTCCTTAATTAAGAGCACTCAGCTCCCGAATCAAAGGTAATTGGAAATCTCTCACCATGAACCAACATGCTCGATTTAGGCTCTCCAACAACGCACAGCTCCACTCTTTTTTCCGATTTCGCTCCCATTCCAGTATGCTGCACTCTTTTTTGACAATTAGTTGCGATGTGTCCCGGCTCCTGGCATCGGTAGCAAGTCACATTTGCCCTTCCATGACGAGGCGGTCCAGAGCGCCACTCGTTTCCAGCCGGCGAAGGTTGAAATCCCATTCGAGATTTACAGTCTTGCTTTTTATGTCCCGATTTTCCACACTGGTAGCATTTGAGTTCAGTTTTAACTCGCTTGGTCTCGGGTTCCCAATTGGATGTAGTAGGACGTTCTTTCAGCACTGCGAATACTTGCAGCTCCGCTTGCAGTTCACGGCGATTGCTTACATGCGTTGTGTGTACCATTCGTTGCATACGCCGGTCGAAGTTAGCCATGTGGCCAAGAACCAGCGCGATGAAAATTTGCAGAATTCAAATTACGAAGTTTTGTGCATAGTGATGTCACGCTGCGACTTGCATAAACAGGCAGACTCTCGCCGTTGCTTGGACGACTATTAAGAAAATTCAAGATGACTGCGGCTGGCGTCTCCGATGTCTCGTATCGCTGCTCGAACAATTGCCGGAACTGTTGCCAAGTTATTCCTGGATAGCATATTTGAGACAACCATTGTGCCGCTCCGCCCTCCAACGCTTTGGTCAACGCTAATATGAGTGCGCTGTCATTCAGTGGTTTTGCTCGCAAAATGATGTCGACCGTAGCACACCACTGTGTGGCATCCACACCAGCAACGTCGGGATTATACTTTGGCAGGCAAATCTCACTCGTCGATTGTAACTCGCTCGCTGGCATCTGTATCTTCTTCACCAATTCCATAAAGTTCAGATTTTGCTGCTGCAGCAACGCTAAGACATTCGTTGAAGAAGTTGGGTTAGGGCCGAATCCCACTTCTGATATCGGCGAACAGGTAATTTCTATAGGCACGTCGTCAATAATGTTCTCCTGTTGCCTCAACCGCTGTTGATTCATACCAAGCTCTGGCTGATGCGGTGAGTCTTCGCTGCCAATGTTGCTTTCCATATCTTCTTATAATTCACACACGTGTCACAACCTCGCTGCATCAAAGCCAGAGAAAGAAGAAGGTAGCCAAAAGCAAGTGACCAAACCTAGCAACGCAAACGAAGCCACACCAGACTCAGTTTTCTAACTGAGTCCCCATACCACCAGAACTAGTACCTATTACAAGATTAGTAACCAGCTCATCCCATGGTCACACCGGAGAAAGCCTTTCTCTCCGACATACCTATTACAAGATTAGTAACCAGCTCATCCTATGGTCACACCAGAGAAAGCCTTTCTCTCCGACAAATAAACAAATATACAAATATACAAATATACAAATATACAAATATACAAATATACAAATATACAAATATACAAATATACAAATATACAAATATACAAATACAAATATACAAATATACAAATATACAAATATACAAATATACAAATATACAAATATACAAATATACAAATATACAAATATACAAATATACAAATATACAAATATACAAATATACAAATATACAAATATACAAATATACAAATATACAAATATACAAATATACAAATATACAAATATACAAATATACAAATATACAAATATACAAATATACAAATATACAAATATACAAATATACAAATATACAAATATACAAATATACAAATATACAAATATACAAATATACAAATATACAAATATACAAATATACAAATATACAAATATACAAATATACAAATATACAAATATACAAATATACAAATATACAAATATACAAATATACAAATATACAAATATACAAATATACAAATATACAAATATACAAATATACAAATATACAAATATACAAATATACAAATATACAAATATACAAATATACAAATATACAAATATACAAATATACAAACAAATATACAAATATACAAATATACAAATATACAAATATACAAATATACAAATATACAAATATACAAATATACAAATATACAAATATACAAATATACAAATATACAAATATACAAATATACAAATATACAAATATACAAATATACAAATATACAAATATACAAATATACAAATATACAAATATACAAATATACAAATATACAAATATACAAATATACAAATATACAAATATACAAATATACAAATATACAAATATACAAATATACAAATATACAAATATACAAATATACAAATATACAAATATACAAATATACAAATATACAAATATACAAATATACAAATATACAAATATACAAATATACAAATATACAAATATACAAATATACAAATATACAAATATACAAATATACAAATATACAAATATACAAATATACAAATATACAAATATACAAATATACAAATATACAAATATACAAATATACAAATATACAAATATACAATACAAATATACAAATATACAAATATACAAATATACAAATATACAAATATACAAATATACAAATATACAAATATACAAATATACAAATATACAAATATACAAATATACAAATATACAAATATACAAATATACAAATATACAAATATACAAATATACAAATATACAAATATACAAATATACAAATATACAAATATACAAATATACAAATATACAAATATACAAATATACAAATATACAAATATACAAATATACAAATATACAAATATACAAATATACAAATATACAAATATACAAATATACAAATATACAAATATACAAATATACAAATATACAAATATACAAATATACAAATATACAAATATACAAATATACAAATATACAAATATACAAATATACAAATATACAAATATACAAATATACAAATATACAAATATACAAATATACAAATATACAAATATACAAATATACAAATATACAAATATACAAATATACAAATATACATACAAATATACAAATATACAAATATACAAATATACAAATATACAAATATACAAATATACAAATATACAAATATACAAATATACAAATATACAAATATACAAATATACAAATATACAAATATACAAATATACAAATATACAAATATACAAATATACAAATATACAAATATACAAATATACAAATATACAAATATACAAATATACAAATATACAAATATACAAATATACAAATATACAAATATACAAGTATACAAATATACAAATATACAAATATACAAATATACAAATATACAAATATACAAATATACAAATATACAAATATACAAATATACAAATATACAAATATACAAATATACAAATATACAAATATACAAATATACAAATATACAAATATACAAATATACAAATATACAAATATACAAATATACAAATATACAAATATACAAATATACAAATATACAAATATACAAATATACAAATATACAAATATACAAATATACAAATATACAAATATACAAATATACAAATATACAAATATACAAATATACAAATATACAAATATACAAATATACAAATATACAAATATACAAATATACAAATATACAAATATACAAATATACAAATATACAAATATACAAATATACAAATATACAAATATACAAATATACAAATATACAAATATACAAATATACAAATATACAAATATACAAATATACAAATATACAAATATACAAATATACAAATATACAAATATACAAATATACAAATATACAAATATACAAATATACAAATATACAAATATACAAATATACAAATATACAAATATACAAATATACAAATATACAAATATACAAATATACAAATATACAAATATACAAATATACAAATATACAAATATACAAATATACAAATATACAAATATACAAATATACAAATATACAATATACAAATATACAAATATACAAATATACAAATATACAAATATACAAATATACAAATATATACAAATATACAAATATACAAATATACAAATATACAAATATACAAATATACAAATATACAAATATACAAATATACAAATATACAAATATACAAATATACAAATATACAAATATACAAATATACAAATATACAAATATACAAATATACAAATATACAAATATACAAATATACAAATATACAAATATACAAATATACAAATATACAAATATACAAATATACAAATATACAAATATACAAATATACAAATATACAAATATACAAATATACAAATATACAAATATACAAATATACAAATATACAAATATACAAATATACAAATATACAAATATACAAATATACAAATATACAAATATACAAATATACAAATATACAAATATACAAATATACAAATATACAAATATACAAATATACAAATATACAAATATACAAATATACAAATATACAAATATACAAATATACAAATATACAAATATACAAATATACAAATATACAAATATACTATACAAATATACAAATATACAAATATACAAATATACAAATATACAAATATACAAATATACAAATATACAAATATACAAATATACAAATATACAAATATACAAATATACAAATATACAAATATACAAATATACAAATATACAAATATACAAATATACAAATATACAAATATACAAATATACAAATATACAAATATACAAATATACAAATATACAAATATACAAATATACAAATATACAAATATACAAATATACAAATATACAAATATACAAATATACAAATATACAAATATACAAATATACAAATATACAAATATACAAATATACAAATATACAAATATACAAATATACAAATATACAAATATACAAATATACAAATATACAAATATACAAATATACAAATATACAAATATACAAATATACAAATATACAAATATACAAATATACAAATATACAAATATACAAATATACAAATATACAAATATACAAATATACAAATATAATATACAAATATACAAATATACAAATATACAAATATACAAATATACAAATATACAAATATACAAATATACAAATATACAAATATACAAATATACAAATATACAAATATACAAATATACAAATATACAAATATACAAATATACAAATATACAAATATACAAATATACAAATATACAAATATACAAATATACAAATATACAAATATACAAATATACAAATATACAAATATACAAATATACAAATATACAAATATACAAATATACAAATATACAAATATACAAATATACAAATATACAAATATACAAATATACAAATATACAAATATACAAATATACAAATATACAAATATACAAATATACAAATATACAAATATACAAATATACAAATATACAAATATACAAATATACAAATATACAAATATACAAATATACAAATATACAAATATACAAATATACAAATATACAAATATACAAATATACAAATATACAAATATACAAATATAATATACAAATATACAAATATACAAAGATACAAATATACAAATATACAAATATACAAATATACAAATATACAAATATACAAATATACAAATATACAAATATACAAATATACAAATATACAAATATACAAATATACAAATATACAAATATACAAATATACAAATATACAAATATACAAATATACAAATATACAAATATACAAATATACAAATATACAAATATACAAATATACAAATATACAAATATACAAATATACAAATATACAAATATACAAATATACAAATATACAAATATACAAATATACAAATATACAAATATACAAATATACAAATATACAAATATACAAATATACAAATATACAAATATACAAATATACAAATATACAAATATACAAATATACAAATATACAAATATACAAATATACAAATATACAAATATACAAATATACAAATATACAAATATACAAATATACAAATATACAAATATACAAATATACAAATAAACAAATATACAAATATACAAATATACAAATATACAAATATACAAATATACAAATATACAAATATACAAATATACAAATATACAAATATACAAATATACAAATATACAAATATACAAATATACAAATATACAAATATACAAATATACAAATATACAAATATACAAATATACAAATATACAGATATACAAATA
The DNA here is from genome assembly GCF_030179895.1 of Drosophila kikkawai. NCBI lineage: Eukaryota > Metazoa > Arthropoda > Insecta > Diptera > Drosophilidae > Drosophila > Drosophila kikkawai. The sequence continues at coordinate 10,886 of NW_027222635.1, forward strand.
TACAAATATACAAATATACAAATATACAAATATACAAATATACAAATATACAAATATACAAATATACAAATATACAAATATACAAATATACAAATATACAAATATACAAATATACAAATATACAAATATACAAATATACAAATATACAAATATACAAATATACAAATATACAAATATACAAATATACAAATATACAAATATACAAATATACAAATATACAAATATACAAATATACAAATATACAAATATACAAATATACAAATATACAAATATACAAATATACAAATATACAAATATACAAATATACTATACAAATATACAAATATACAAATATACAAATATACAAATATACAAATATACAAATATACAAATATACAAATATACAAATATACAAATATACAAATATACAAATATACAAATATACAAATATACAAATATACAAATATACAAATATACAAATATACAAATATACAAATATACAAATATACAAATATACAAATATACAAATATACAAATATACAAATATACAAATATACAAATATACAAATATACAAATATACAAATATACAAATATACAAATATACAAATATACAAATATACAAATATACAAATATACAAATATACAAATATACAAATATACAAATATACAAATATACAAATATACAAATATACAAATATACAAATATACAAATATACAAATATACAAATATACAAATATACAAATATACAAATATACAAATATACAAATATACAAATATACAAATATACAAATATACAAATATACAAATATACAAATATACAAATATAAAAATATACAAATATACAAATATACAAATATACAAATATACAAATATACAAATATACAAATATACAAATATACAAATATACAAATATACAAATATACAAATATACAAATATACAAATATACAAATATACAAATATACAAATATACAAATATACAAATATACAAATATACAAATATACAAATATACAAATATACAAATATACAAATATACAAATATACAAATATACAAATATACAAATATACAAATATACAAATATACAAATATACAAATATACAAATATACAAATATACAAATATACAAATATACAAATATACAAATATACAAATATACAAATATACAAATATACAAATATACAAATATACAAATATACAAATATACAAATATACAAATATACAAATATACAAATATACAAATATACAAATATACAAATATACAAATATACAAATATACAAATATACAAATATACAAATATACAAATATACAAATATACAAATATACAAATAAACAAATATACAAATATACAAATATACAAATATACAAATATACAAATATACAAATATACAAATATACAAATATACAAATATACAAATATACAAATATACAAATATACAAATATACAAATATACAAATAGACAAATATACAAATATACAAATATACAAATATACAAATATACAAATATACAAATATACAAATATACAAATATACAAATATACAAATATACAAATATACAAATATACAAATATACAAATATACAAATATACAAATATACAAATATACAAATATACAAATATACAAATATACAAATATACAAATATACAACTATACAAATATACAAATATACAAATATACAAATATACAAATATACAAATATACAAATATACAAATATACAAATATACAAATATACAAATATACAAATATACAAATATACAAATATACAAATATACAAATATACAAATATACAAATATACAAATATACAAATATACAAATATACAAATATACAATATACAAATATACAAATATGCAAATATACAAATATACAAATATACAAATATACAAATATACAAATATACAAATATACAAATATACAAATATACAAATATACAAATATACAAATATACAAATATACAAATATACAAATATACAAATATACAAATATACAAATATACAAATATACAAATATACAAATATACAAATATACAAATATACAAATATACAAATATACAAATATACAAATATACAAATATACAAATATACAAATATACAAATATACAAATATACAAATATACAAATATACAAATATACAAATATACAAATATACAAATATACAAATATACAAATATACAAATATACAAATATACAAATATACAAATATACAAATATACAAATATACAAATATACAAATATACAAATATACAAATATACAAATATACAAATATACAAATATACAAATATACAAATATACAAATATACAAATATACAAATATACAAATATACAAATATACAAATATACAAATATACAAATATACAAATATACAAATATACAAATATACAAATATACAAATATACAAATATACAAATATACAAATATACAAATATACAAATATACAAATATACAAATATACAAATATACAAATATACAAATATACAAATATACAAATATACAAATATACAAATATACAAATATACAAATATACAAATATACAAATATACAAATATACAAATATACAAATATACAAATATACAAATATACAAATATACAAATATACAAATATACAAATATACAAATATACAAATATACAAATATACAAATATACAAATATACAAATATACAAATATACAAATATACAAATATACAAATATACAAATATACAAATATACAAATATACAAATATACAAATATACAAATATACAAATATACAAATATACAAATATACAAATATACAAATATACAAATATACAAATATACAAATATACAAATATACAAATATACAAATATACAAATATACAAATATACAAATATACAAATATACAAATATACAAATATACAAATATACAAATATACAAATATACAAATATACAAATATACAAATATACAAATATACAAATATACAAATATACAAATATACAAATATACAAATATACAAATATACAAATATACAAATATACAAATATACAAATATACAAATATACAAATATACAAATATACAAATATACAAATATACAAATATACAAATATACAAATATACAAATATACAAATATACAAATATACAAATATACAAATATACAAATATACAAATATACAAATATACAAATATACAAATATACAAATATACAAATATACAAATATACAAATATACAAATATACAAATATACAAATATACAAATATACAAATATACAAATATACAAATATACAAATATACAAATATACAAATATACAAATATACAAATATACAAATATACAAATATACAAATATACAAATATACAAATATACAAATATACAAATATACAAATATACAAATATACAAATATACAAATATACAAATATACAAATATACAATATACAATATACAAATATACAAATATACAAATATACAAATATACAAATATACACAATATACAATATACAAATATACAAATATACAAATATACAAATATACAAATATACAAATATACAAATATACAAATATACAATATACAATATACAATATACAAATATACATATACAAATATACAAATATACAAATATACAAATATACAAATATACAAAAGATACAAATATACAAATATACAAATATACAAATATACAAATATACAAATATACAAATATACAAATATACAAATATACAAATATACAATATACAAATATACAAATATACAAATATACAAATATACAAATATACAATATACAAATATACAAATATACAAATATACAAATATACAAATATACAAATATACAAATATACAAATATACAAATATACAAATATACAAATATACAAATATACAATATACAAATATACTAATATACAAATATACAAATATACAAATATACAATTATACAAATATACAAATATACAAATATACAAATATACAAATATACAAATATACAAATATACAAATATACAAATATACAATATACAAATATACAAATATACAAATATACAAATATACAAATATACAAATATACAAATATACAAATATACAAATATACAAAT
>NW_027222636.1:0-91000 GCF_030179895.1 Drosophila kikkawai
GCCGTACGCTGCCCACACTGGGAAAATAAATGCAGAGAAATTTAAAATGAGGAAAAATTAAATAAATTCAAGAAAAGCTCTCTTAAGTATAATTTTCGGCTCAAATCGAGTCCAGCTCGCGAGGGAACGACCCACAATCACGCTGGCCATGACTCACGTGAAATATTTTCCCAAAATGCCTAGATTTTAGGCCATAAATTCTGCCCTAGGAAGCGGTGGTCCCCAAAATCGACCCCTCTCTCGGTCTCCTTATAGCGATTGCTATGGGCCCGACCCAAAACGCGCTCCGCCGATTATTTCGCTCTACTGCAAAGACCGGACAAGCCATTTCTCTAGCTTCGTATCCCGGTAACTGACAACTACCATCTCACGTCAGTTTACCGCGCGTCAAAACACTTTGTCCCATATCTTTATAAATTTTTTCTGATAAAGAGGACCTTGGACGTGACTGAGACCTACCCCAGCCATCGAACTTCCTTACAGAATGGCGCCCGAGCAGGGACATGGGGTTTACAAATTTTAGACGTCGAAAATATGGCCTAAAGACCCATTCGGATACGTCAAGTTCGAAAAATTTTCGGTTCCGCCACTTAGAGAAAATTTTTCTAAGTCGGAACGTATGGAGAGTCGGATGTCGAGGGACACCGAAATTTCTAGGGCAGAAAAACTACGGGAATATAAATATATATCGATAAGAATATATACCGGGCATTCTATATAACCTCAAAATCGAGAAACTTTGAATTTTCGAGAGGCACATGGCAAAAATCGGGAGAACTTAACCAAAAAGTATACCCACTCTAATAAACTCGTGGCACACGCAGCGGAGAGCTGCAGAATTAAATCGCCGTTTTTACATCGAATTTGGGTTCAATCTAGTTGCACTTCAAACGTCGCTTGACCCTCGCCTGAAATATCTCTCTCGACCTATCGAAATTTTCTTGTCGTTTGCCATTTGACTAATTATTTCACAGCAATATGGGCGCGCGTTGGATTTCGTATCTGCGGAAGCGAGAACTGGAGGCGATTTTGAAGGAGTTTTCCTTGGAAGCAGCCGGAACAGTCGAGGAAATGAGAAGCCGGTTGGCCGCATTTAATAATCGGGACGATCATGTACTGGAGATAGCCGAACGACTGCAGGAATGGGAGGCGGAGATCACAGCCGCCTTAACTGAGAGTAAACAACGTACACCGAGTCCGAATCCACACCCCCCGGGTACAGCGCAGCTTCAGATGCCAACACAGGAAGGCAGAGGTACCGCCACTACAGTCGGAGACATGGAGGCCAACCCGGTCAGACGGGACATTTTTCCCAAGAAATCCGAGATGTCAGCAGCCACGCTCGCAGAGAAACTGAAGAATTGGGGAATTACTTTCGATGGGACCACGGACCCCATTACCTTTATCCAGCACTTCGAGGAACGAGCCACCGCATATGAAGTCGACGTGGAGAAGATGCCGCAGGCCATCCCTGGTCTCTTGACAGACACAGTTGAGCACTGGTTCCGGACGAGCCAGCTACTAGGAAAATCGTGGACCACCTTCAAGAAGGCGTTTCTTGACTTCTTCCTGCCACCTAGGTATTTTCAGAGACTCGACGATGAGATCCGCAACAGATACCAACGACAAGGAGAGCCATTTAAGCAGTACCTGGTAAACATTCGACTCATGATGCACCGAGCAGGATACAACGCGGAACAGGAGTTGGAACGAATCTACGAAAATCTTCAACCGGAATACCAGCTGTTTACAAGGAGACACGAGTTCACGACTTTGGAGCAACTTACCGCCTTAGTGGTAAACTATGAGGACACCCGCGATCGAGCCACAGGAAACCAAGCAAGGATGCTGGCCGAACTGCAGCCACCACCAGGGAGAGATGACTACGAGACCACAGCGTATGCAGGAGCACCATCAACGAGCTACCAAAATGTCACGCGACCAGTCAGACGACCACCTACGCTCGCCGCAGTTCCACAACTAGGTTCTCGAGTGGGAAACATATCGATGGTGCCGCATTGTAGATTAGCTTGCAGGAATTGTGCCCAGGAAGGACACCGTTCATACACATGTCGCAATCGCAGAGTTCTCTTCTGCTGGGATTGTGGTCGCAGAGGAATACGCACTTACGAGTGCTGCCGTGTTTTACAGGTTCAGGATAGCAGAATCGTCGCGCAGGTACAGATCGAGGGTCAAATATTTAATGCCGTAATAGACACCGGAGCTAGCAGAAGTTTCGTGAGCGAACGAGTTGTTCAACGAGTAGGGACACCACATAACGTACGGTCGGTACGCACCCATGTCAGACTGGCCGAAGGCTCGCGCAAGGAAATCACGAAGTCACTGGTAGCCAAAGTCCAGTTGGACCAACAATGGGTCACCTTTCCACTGTTAGTTTTACCTTCGATGGTAGAAGACGTGCTGTTGGGCATCGATTTCCTCTGTGGCGTATCTGCCACTATCCAATGTGGCCGCGCTTCACTGCAGCTGAGTCCTTTCTTAGTACCCAGCCCCAGGACCAATTCAGGTCTACCCTCGGTGTTAACAAATGCGTTTTCTCCCGAACCAACAGACAACAGCGAAGCCACGGGACCAGAACCAGCCAGCAACGATACAGATAACAGGATGCCAGATACCCCGACCAGCAGTATTTTAGGGCCACGAGACGAGATCGCCGTGCGGAACAATCCGTTTCGACGGAACCAGGCTACTGTTTCAGCGGAACCAGTAGAGAGAGTGCGATTGCCTTTCCCAGCCAACTCAGAGTATACACCTGACGCTGGAGGAATGTTAGCCGTACTCAAGTAGACCACGGAGCAGGAAGACCGCACCAAGGCGGCACCAGGAAGCACAGAGACCCGTAGCAGAGAAGCATCAGCAGCAGAGAGCCTGTACCGTGACAGGAGCAGAATCCAGGAAATACCCGCACCCAGGCGGAAGCATCAGAGGAACGTCATCGAGGAGCCCGCACCCCGGCGGCATAGCAGCAGGAGCCCGCACACGGCGGCACATCAGCGAGAACCCCACTCAAGGCGGCATCAGCATCAGGAGTTCGCACACAGCGGACACATCATCGAGAAGACCGCACACGGCGGACACATCAGCGCGAAGACCCGCACACGGCAGACACAGCCGCACGAATACCGCACCAGGGCGGAACTAGCAGAGCAACAGCAGCAGCAGAGAAGCAGAGCATCATCCCACAGGAATACCCGCATCAAGACGGAAGCAACGGAGAAGCATTCGAGGATACCCGCAGACGGCGGAAGTACACACGGAGAACAGCAGCGCAGCAGCAGCTTCAGAAGTCCGTATGAAGACTGCACGACAGCAACAAACTTGCTCAAAAATAAGCCGACGAGTGACGCTCGATCTGGCCAAGGCAAGAGCCAACCAGGAACACTGCGACAGGAGCCAATGCTTGAGTTAGTGGGGGCCACTTGCTGGAGGGTGCGCCTTCCCAACGTTCCCACTCCCCTAAGGGGGAAACTCAACGCTCTCAGTACCAGCATTAGCCCACGTTCCCCCTCACTAATAACTAACCCCCAACTAAAACCACTAGTTAGTCATATTAGTAAACCTGAAAGGCTAATAAAACTTTGTTTTCCTACAGCGCGTCATACCCAAGCCGTCGATTTGACACGGACCAGCCAGCCCGCTCGACGCAAGAAAGCTCGTCTCAGGCCTGGGCCAAGAGGCCATACACGCTTGGACAGCAGCGGTGGTGCCAAGCCTGGTACCATCCGCGCCCCGTTCAGTGACCGCGAGCTCCGAGAGAGAGGGTGCCAGCGTTGGCCACGGCCGCCACCACAAGCAACGACGACGATGATCTGGCCACCGTCATCCCGGGAAATTCTTCCCCGGGCAAGGAGAAGGAGACGCCAGCACTGGCCGCGGCCATCATATCCGCCGCGTCCACATCACCACGGAGAACGAGATCTCCATTTTTTCGCGCCCCCGAAGAAAGAGGGGGATGTGAGGAGTCGTTCGACTTCCCATAAATACTGGCGGCCAACTACAACGGCAACCGCGCCAGCCGCCGACAACAAAAACAGCTCCCGCAGCCAACAACAACAGCAGAGTCAACGTCAGCCGAACCATAACAACAGCGCCAGCAGCGAATATCAACAGCGCCAGCAGCGAATATCAACAGCGTCAGCAGCGAACAACAACAGCGTCAGCAGCGCCCAAAAACAACAACAACGGCGGTCAGGAGCCGGCAGCGACAACAACAGTAGCCGACGGCAATAACAACTTCCGCCAACGCTCATGGAGAGCCGCAGCAGCTAGCAGCGAAATCAAAACAAACCGGCAAATGCCCACAAATTATTCTCACTTTGTAAAATAAGCTTTGGAAATAATTTTGTATAATACTTTAATCACTTCTCACTTTGTAAACACAAGCTTTGTATATCATCATTTTCTATTGTTTTTGTAAAATAAGCTCTGTATATTTAAGCAGCCAAGTTTCGCACTATAATCATCTTCTAGTTGTACAGAATTTAAGCGTAGTCAAGAATTAGTAGTTATCTTTGGTTCCCCGTTCTCACATCTCTAGATCGCGCAGAACCGCATTCTGGCCAGCGAGTGCATGTGCAGATAGAAATTTCTCGACGGCCAAGATGCGGTTTTCGCTAGAGTAGGCTAGAAATAATGCCTCAAAAACCCTAACCTAAAAATCCCTGCAAATTAAATAAAAACAAATGAAAGCTTAAATAAAAAAATCTGAAAAATGCAACTTTATTAAATAAAAAACAAATGAAAACTGAAATTAATAAAAATAAACTCGTACATATTTACATTTCGGTTTTTGCGGGGAATGGCTGAGTTTCGCCTACACTGGGAGAAATTTTACTCCAAACTTTAATAATAAAAATTTAAGTAAAAATTCTATTTAAATATATTTTGCTCTCGCGGAGAATCTAACCACTGACCGCCACTTCCGAGAGGCCGTACGCTGCCCACACTGGGAAAATAAATGCAGAGAAAATCGAGTCCAGCTCGCGAGGGAACGACCCACAATCACGCTGGCCATGACTCACGTGAAATATTTTCCCAAAATGCCTAGATTTTAGGCCATAAATTCTGCCCTAGGAAGCGGTGGTCCCCAAAATCGACCCCTCTCTCGGTCTCCTTATAGCGATTGCTATGGGCCCGACCCAAAACGCGCTCCGCCGATTATTTCGCTCTACTGCAAAGACCGGACAAGCCATTTCTCTGGCTTCGTATCCCGGTAACTGACAACTACCATCTCACGTCAGTTTACCGCGCGTCAAAACACTTTGTCCCATATCTTTATAAATTTTTTCTGATAAAGAGGACCTTGGACGTGACTGAGACCTACCCCAGCCGTCGAACTTCCTTACAGTATCCACGGCAGAATTTGTACTTATATTAGTTTTTAGAAGGCTAATACATTTGCATACTCAATTGTAAATTTGTAAACAAAAAGTTCACAACTCAGCTAATAATGCCTGAATCCACTTCAGAATTTATATTTATATTAGTTTTTACACGTCTAATACATTTGCATACTCACCTAATAATGTCTGTATCCACTTCAGAATTAGTATTTATAATAGTTTTTACACGGCTTATACATTTGCATACTCAATTGTATATTTGAAAACAAAAAGTTCACAACTCCGCTTATAATGCATGTATCCACGGCAGAATTTGTATTTATAATAGTTTTTACACGGCTTATACATTTGCATACTCAATTGTAAATTGTAAACAAAAAGTTCACAACTCCGCTAATAATGCATGTATCCACGGCAGAATTTGTACTTATATTAGTTTTTAGAAGGCTAATACATTTGCATACTTAATTGTAAATTTGTAAACAAAAAGTTCACAACTCAGATAATAATGCCTGAATCCACTTCAGAATTTGTATTTATATTAGTTCTTACAATGCTAATACATTTGCATACTCAATTGTAAATTTGTAAACAAAAAGTTCACAACTCAGCTAATAATGCCTGAATCCACTTCAGAATTTGTATTTATATTAGTTCTTACAATGCTAATACATTTGCATACTCAATTGTAAATTTGTAAACAAAAAGTTCACAACTCAGCTAATAATGTCTGTATCCACTTCAGAATTAGTATTTATATTAGTTTTTACACGTCTAATACATTTGCATACTCAGCTAATAATGTCTGTATCCACATCAGAATTTGTATTTATAATAGTTTTTACACGGCTAATACATTTGCATACTCAATTGTAAATTTGAAAACAAAAAGTTCACAACTCAGCTAATAATGCCTGAATCCACTTCAGAATTTGTATTTATATTAGTTCTTACAATGCTAATACATTTGCATACTCAATTGTAAATTTGTAAACAAAAAGTTCACAACTCAGCTAATAATGCCTGAATCCACTTCAGAATTTATATTTATACTAGCGGACCCGGCGAACTTTATCTCGCCCCAACTTCGACTGATTAAAACAAATTAAATTGAGACGTTCCGTTTCTACTTTGACGTACATGTCGAAACACTACTATTGAAACGTCTTCAATCAATACGCATAAAAATTCATAGAGCTGACCTTATTCCTATCTTCTCCTAAAAATTTTAGGCTAAAATTTGAATTCAAAATTATTGAGAATCAAAAAGAAGTGATGACTTTTAAACAAACCAGTGAGTTCAAAAATTATGTCGGATAGTTGGTCGCTTCATCCTCGTCGGTCACGCTGTCAACGGATCTGTATGAATGCAGTTCTCCAGCGATTTGACTTTGAATAAGGAAATTCAAACTATCTACGTCCTTATTCTTCCCGGCGAACTTTATCTCGCCCCAACTTCGACTGATTAAAACAAATTAAATTGAGACGTTCCGTTTCTACTTGGACGTACATTATTACCTTACCTTATTCCTATCTTCTCCTAAAATTTGAATTCAAAATTAGTTGATAATCAAAAAGAAGTGATGACTTTTAAACAAACCAATCGAACTGAAAACTGAATCCTCTTGAATTGGAATGGAAGATCTGTTGGAATAATCGGAATTCGTGGGATAAGAACTTCCTCTCCTTTAAATTTTCCCTTGATGATAGTCGCTTGAATCAAGTTGTTCATTAGTTTCTTAACGGACAACCGAGTACCGTTGCATAATCTTGGATGATTTAGATTCCGCAGCATTATAATAATCGATCCCACCTTTAGTTGCAAATTATGCGGCGGAGTTCCTGGCACATCCAGTGAGTTCAAAAATTCTGTCGGATAGTTGGTCGCTTCATCCTCGTCGGTCACGCTGTCAACGGATCTGTATGAATGCAGTTCTCCAGCGATTTCACTTTGAATAAGGAAATTCAAACTATCTACGTCCTTATTCTTCGCGGCTAGTATTGCCCGTTCACTAATCCAATCGAGATTTGTATAATTTTGTGCTATGTCGGGAAACACCTTTGTGATGAGTTCCTCTTTTGATGATGTGAACTCGCAAAAATTTGCTGGGAACGATATTAGTCCAGTCGAAACATCAACAGGAATTTCACCATTGCCGAGCGCCAGCAGTTGTCTCGAGAATTCAGCAGCGGATGGGTCATTCTGCAATGCGACTCTCATGTTCGTGGTCAATATAAACTTCTTGACATATCGCCACAAAGAGGACGATTTTAGGCATGCATTTACTTCATCGGAAGCCGTAGATTTCGGAATGACGGGAAGCGTTTGACGAAAATCTCCGGACAGCAATATTAAAGCCCCACCAAATAGTTTCGAATCACCTCGTAAATCCTTTATCGTTCGGTCAACTGCCTCCAAAGCTCGTTTATGCGCCATCGTGCATTCATCCCAAATGATGAGATTTTGCATTCTCGCATCAATTTTGCTGAGGCTGAATTCTTGCTGATCGTGCACGTTGGCTAGTCAACCGTCAGAAGATTCATGGGAATCTTTAAAGCGGAATGTGCAGTTCGACCGCCTTCCAACAATGTAGCAGCAATGCCAGATGATGCAACAGCCAACGCTATTTGACATCTAGATCGAATCGTTGCAAGAATTAACGAAATGACGAATGTCTTTCCGGTCCCACCAGGAGCATCGATAAAATATAAGCCTCCCGTTTCATCGTCAACAACCTTCATTATTGAATCGTACACTTTCTTTTGCTCGGCATTCAAAAACGCGACATTTGTTCGAACTCTTTGGGCCAGGTCATCCTGATTGTAGTGTTGCTCCCGTTGAAATTCTCGATTGAAAGTATCGTGAACTGAACGATTTTGCGCTGGCATTCCCAATGTCGATAGTAGACTGCCGCACATGAGCATGCACATGTCTTCGATCCGTATTAATGCTTCGTTGTACATATCTACGTTAATGCCAAGAGTGAAATTAGAAGTTGTCCTGCGTTCTCTGTTCAATATATCGTCCACCATTTGGTCCTTGTATTTACTCGTGCAGTGATGTCAGGTCGATCGCTGGATGTTTGTCCTGAAAGCAACAAATTGGTAATTTCGGGCCATTTCGGATTGCATGTGAAGGTGATGAATAAATCCGGGCGTCCGTAATTCCGGACATACGTCATCGCATCTTGAGCATACTCATGCATATGGCGCGGGCTTCCAACATAAGTAGCTGGGAGAATGGTCAAAAAACCGATGTTGGCCGCGTGTCCTTCAGTAGCGATGGCATCACGCAAGTGGATGTACTCGTCTGAGCGCAACTTCGACTGATTAAAACGAATGAAATTGAGACGTTCCGTTTCTACTTTGACGTACATGTCGACACAGTACTGTTGAAACAAACGGCGGTATCTTAACAGATGATTGTCAACATCAAGTCGAATCATCAATCGATACGCATAAAAATTCATACAGCTACCCTTCTTATTCGTTTCTTCTCCTAAAATTTGAATTCAAACTCAGTTGTAGAATTAAAAAGACGTGATGACTTTTAAACAAACCTGTCGTTGGATTGACCATCTTTATGTTGAAGTGATAACCATCTTCTCCACGACAGAACATCAACGGGTATTGAAGAGCATCATAAGACCGATGAGTCTCATAAACTCGCTGCAATTGGCCATTATCCCGACGCTTAAGAACAATATCGCGTGATTCAACATTCTCGCCAACAATCACCACTGCGACTTCATTGATAGTGGGAGCATTAAATTGTCTTGCATGGCTACCAGTGGGTCTTTTGGCAGCGCTGATAATGATTTTATGTTCGTCATAATGCATTATATCCAATGCGGTTTTAAACAATCTGACCAATTCATTATGCTCATGGAGAAGGTTTTGCAATTGTTGAATAATTTCACGTTTAGTTGCAGTAAAAATTGCACAGCGGTGATTTAGTTCAACTTCCGAATCACCAATGAAATAGATCTGAAGGAATTTATGATCTTTGTTTTGTTGTGGTAACAAAGCGCCCGCTCGGTGGCGAATTTGCCCTTGAATCTGAATGTTGGGATGCAATTTTGAAAAAATTTGATAATAAAGAGACGCCATTACCTTATAACTTGGATTGTAGCCTGATTGTTGAACAACCTCGGCTCCAAAACAGAGAACGGCAAGGGTACACCCAAACAATAAGTGTACCCGAATCATTTGTGCGTTTTTGGCACTTAGAGTGTGATCGGCACTCTTAAATAAGGTGTGTTGCCTTGCACTGACATTTTCGGACATGCTCATACGCACACTCGCAAAACGATTTCGTGCTCTTTTCTGCATGTATACATGAGTTGACGCCGATCAGTATGCTAAAGCAAAAGGATGTGAGCGAAATGGAGAGAACAAAAAGCCGTGTTTTGCTGTTTCATTGCGCGTATTTAATTTTAATGTTTTTAAGAAAGTCATTATAAAAATAACAAATGCTTATAATTATTATTTCTTTCTTTCTACCGTTGCTTTTGGTCCATTTGCTTTGAGTGCATTGTGCAGTTCACTTATCTGCGCAACATTTTTGAGTGTCTGGTGAAATAGAATGTATGCATACTGTTTGAGTGAGTGACGAAATGCAAAAACACGAAACACCCAAAGCGATTTGTGCGTTTGGGTGTGTTGTTCTATTCTTGTTGTTTGTGAGTGCGACAAGCACTCCAAACTTATAAGTGTGATTCGGGTGCCAAAAAGTGACACCCTTGACGTTCTCTGCTCCAAAAGACGTAATTTGAAAGCATCCGTTATATTTTTGTGCAAGCTTCAGGAAACTGTTTGATTGGGCTGAGTTTCCATATAGTAGCGAGTACAAAGGCTCTGGTGGATGAGCCAAAACGGGCAATTTAATTTTGCCACCTGCACAGCATAAGCCGGGGGTTTCCAACCGAAACTTCAATGCATTACAATGCTGACATACAACAGATAATGAACCAATAACAACGCACGTAAGATCCTTGTAGGATGTTTCAGGATTGTATGCGAATGCAGCGCGATTCAAGTTTTCATTTGCGGCTCGTCTTCCTCTATTTTTTTGTCGGGCTTGAGGTGGTCTTTGTGCAGCGCGAAGCTGTGCCATTTGGGCACGTATCGATGCATTTATTTCTGTACGTTCCTCTTGCGTCCGACTATTACGGAAATTCGGATTATTTATTGCATTGCGAGAACGCCGCCCAAGATTTTATCGTCTAACAGCAAGCATTTCTTCCAATTGTTTAAGCTCACTTTGGTAATGCTTCGTTAGCTCGATTTTTTTGTTTAAATATTTTTTTACCGAGTTCATTGATACACAATTTCAACGCAGCTATGATCTTTGTAGGGTGTTTCAGAATTTTACATACAACAGTGTGTCCATCTGTTGAGCCGCTAGCGACCTTTCCGGAAGGACTTTCCAAAATTTTCTTATGCTATAACCTTCTTCTGGCAATTACAAAAAACTGAAAAAAAAATTGAGCCAAATCGGCCCAGCCGTTCTCTTGTGATTTGATCCCTAACATTTTTTGTCTCCATTTTTATATATATAGATTAGTTTTTACACGTCTTATACATTTGCATACTCAATTGTAAATTTGTAAACAAAAAGTTCAAAACTCCGCTAATAATGTATGTATCCACTTCAGAATTTATATTTATATTAGTTTTTACACGGCTAATACATTTGCATACTCAATTGTAAATTTGTAAACAAAAAGTTCACAACTCCGCTTTTAATGCATGTATCCACGGCAGAATTTGTATATTTTATTAGTTTTTAGAAGGCTAATACATTTGCATACTCAATTGTAAATTTGTAAACAAAAAGTTCACAGCTCAGATAATAATGCATATATCCATTTCAGAATTTATATTTATATTAGTTTTTACACGTCTAATACATTTGCATACTCAGCTAATAATGCCTGAATCCACTTCAGAATTTTTATTTAAATTAGTTTTAACACGGCTAATACATTTGCATACTCAATTGTAAATTTGTAAACAAAAAGTTCACAGCTCAGATAATAATGCATATATCCATTTCAGAATTTATAATTATATTAGTTTTTACACGTTTAATACATTTGCATACTCACCTAATAATGTCTGTATCCACTTCAGAATTTGTATTTATAATAGTTTTTACACGGCTAATACATTTGCATACTCAATTGTAAATTTGTAAACAAAAAGTTCACAACTCCGCTAATAATGTATGTATTGTGAGGAGTCGTTCGACTTCCCACAAATACTGGCGGCCAACTACAACGGCCAACTACAACGGCAACAAAAACAGCTCCCGCAGCCAACAACAACAGCAGAGTCAACGTCAGCCGAACCATAACAACAGCGCCAGCAGCGAATATCAACAGCGCCAGCAGCGAATATCAACAGCGTCAGCAGCGAACAACAACAGCGTCAGCAGCGCCCAAAAACAACAACAACGGCGGTCAGGAGCCGGCAGCGACAACAACAGTAGCCGACGGCAATAACAACTGCCGCCAACGCTCATGGAGAGCCGCAGCAGCTAGCAGCGAAATCAAAACAAACCGGCAAATGCCCACAAATTATTCTCACTTTGTAAAATAAGCTTTGGAAATAATTTTGTATAATACTTTAATCACTTCTTACTTTGTAAACATAAGCTTTGTATATCATCATTTTCTATTGTTTTTGTAAAATAAGCTCTGTATATTTAAGCAGCCAAGTTTCGCACTATAATCATCTTCTAGTTGTACAGAATTTAAGCGTAGTCAAGAATTAGTAGTTATCTTTGGTTCCCCGTTCTCACATCTCTAGATCGCGCACACACACACACACACACACCTACACTGGGAGAGGAGAGAGAGTTATTCACCACGAACAAGTGGCCACGGAGTTAGCGCCGTACGAGAGCAAAGGAGAGCGAGCATACGATCGAGCGCAAAACAACCCCCGAAAATTGGCACGCGCCAACGGGAGAGAGCGAGAGGGAAGCTGATGCACCGAAATGCAAGAGCAATGGAAAATTACCAGCGCGGCCGAAATTTGGCAAAGCCGCGTGGCTGGACTTTACTTTTGCGGAGGCGACGAAAACGTGTAGACGTGCGAGTGGTCGACGAAGTTTCAACGTAACCAAAACGGGAGTTTCTACGCGACGGAGTTTCTGCGGCCAACGATGACAATTTTATAACCCGAGACCAGCCAGGAGGTGGTGCTCGAAGTGACCAGTGATAGTGACGGCAGCCAGTGGAGTGCGGAGAATTTGGGTGGCCAAGGAGGCACCTTTTTGGAAGCGGACGGAGGCGAGGACGTGGCGGAAGCATCAGCCACAGGCAAACGTGTGTGTGTGCGGAAAAACGGAGACGGGTGAGTGCATAGGGAGAACCGCATTCTGGCCAGCGAGTGCATGTGCAGATAGAAATTTCTCGACGGCCAAGATGCGGTTTTCGCTAGAGTAGGCTAGAAATAATGCCCCAAAAACCCTAACCTAAAAATCCTGCAAATTAAATAAAAACAAATGAAAGCTGAAATAAAAAAATCTGAAAAATGCAACTTTATTAAATAAAAAACAAATGAAAACTGAAATTAATAAAAATAAACTCGTACATATTTACATTTCGGTTCTTGCGGGGAATGGCTGAGTTTCGCCTACACTGGGAGAAATTTTACTCCAAACTTTAATAATAAAACTTTAAGTAAAAATTCTATTTAAATATATTTTGCTCTCGCGGAGAATCTAACCACTGACCGCCACTTCCGAGAGGCCGTACGCTGCCCACACTGGGAAAATAAATGCAGAGAAATTTAAAATGAGGAAAAATTAAATAAATTCAAGAAAAGCTCTCTTAAGTATAATTTTCGGCTCAAATCGAGTCCAGCTCGCGAGGGAACGACCCACAATCACGCTGGCCATGACTCACGTGAAATATTTTCCCAAAATGCCTAGATTTTAGGCCATAAATTCTGCCCTAGGAAGCGGTGGTCCCCAAAATCGACCCCTCTCTCGGTCTCCTTATAGCGATTGCTATGGGCCCGACCCAAAACGCGCTCCGCCGATTATTTCGCTCTACTGCAAAGACCGGACAAGCCATTTCTCTGGCTTCGTATCCCGGTAACTGACAACTACCGCGCGTCAAAACACTTTGTCCCATATCTTTATAAATTTTTTCTGATAAAGAGGACCTTGGACGTGACTGAGACCTACCCCAGCCGTCGAACTTCCTTACAGAATGGCGCCCGAGCAGGGACATTGGGTTTACAAATTTTAGACGTCGAAAATATGGCCTAAAGACCCATTCGGATACGTCAAGTTCGAAAAATTTTCGGTTCCGCCACTTAGAGAAAATTTTTCTAAGTCGGAACGTATGGAGAGTCGGATGTCGAGGGACACCGAAATTTCTAGGGCAGAAAAACTACGGGAATATAAATATATATCGATAAGAATATATACCGGGCATTCTATATAACCTCAAAATCGAGAAACTTTGAATTTTCGAGAGGCACATGGCAAAAATCGGGAGAACTTAACCAAAAAGTATACCCACTCTAATAAACTCGTGGCACACGCAGCGGAAAATTTTATATCCCAGTCGCGAAAAGATCATAACCTAAAACGAGAGGTTATCCGATCACGTGACCAGAAACACACGTGAGCCAAGAAATAGAACCGAGCAGAGAAAGCAAAGAAGGGGAAAAAAAAGAGAGCGAGAGCGAAAAGCCCTCTAGGTAGCCAAGTCAGGTCGCGAGAATTTCGAAAGCACGAGGCAGGGAAAAGCTAACACAAATTCCCCACAGCGCAGCCATTTTGTTTTCACCCTTCACTCTCATCGTCGTCTCCCTGACACCAGCGGCCATCGAGTACAGCCTGCAGAAACGCATCGGTGGGGGCTTCTCTTTTCAACCGTCGTCGAGCCAACGCGTACAGTCGCAGTTTTCAACAGGAACCAAAAATCATCGTCGTGAAAATGTTACCAAGTCTCGAGCACCGTCGAATAAAAGCTAAAGCATCGCCGAATTAACTTGAAATCATCGTCGTGAACATTTACAAGCTTACATCGCCGTCGAATCAAAATTTAATCGCCGTCGAGGAGAGCTGCAGAATTAAATCGCCGTTTTTACATCGAATTTGGGTTCAATCTAGTTGCACTTCAAACGTCGCTTGACCCTCGCCTGAAATATCTCTCTCGACCTATCGAAATTTTCTTGTCGTTTGCCATTTGACTAATTATTTCACAGCAATATGGGCGCGCGTTGGATTTCGTATCTGCGGAAGCGAGAACTGGAGGCGATTTTGAAGGAGTTTTCCTTGGAAGCCGCCGGAACAGTCGAGGAAATGAGAAGCCGGTTGGCCGCATTTAATAATCGGGACGATCATGTACTGGAGATAGCCGAACGACTGCAGGAATGGGAGGCGGAGATCACAGCCGCCTTAACTGAGAGTAAACAACGTACACCGAGTCCGAATCCACACCCCCCGGGTACAGCGCAGCCTCAGATGCCAACACAGGAAGGCAGAGGTACCGCCACTACAGTCGGAGACATGGAGGCCAACCCGGTCAGACGGGTCCCATTTTTCCCAAGAAATCCGAGATGTCAGCAGCCACGCTCGCAGAGAAACTGAAGAATTGGGGAATTACTTTCGATGGGACCACGGACCCCATTACCTTTATCCAGCACTTCGAGGAACGAGCCACCGCATATGAAGTCGACGTGGAGAAGATGCCGCAGGCCATCCCTGGTCTCTTGACAGACACAGCTGAGCACTGGTTCCGGACGAGCCAGCTACTAGGAAAATCGTGGACGACCTTCAAGAAGGCGTTTCTTGACTTCTTCCTGCCACCTAGGTATTTTCAGAGACTCGACGATGAGATCCGCAACAGATACCAACGACAAGGAGAGCCATTTAAGCAGTACCTGGTAAACATTCGACTCATGATGCACCGAGCAGGATACAACGCGGAACAGGAGTTGGAACGAATCTACGAAAATCTTCAACCGGAATACCAGCTGTTTACAAGGAGACACGAGTTCACGACTTTGGAGCAACTTACCGCCTTAGTGGTAAACTATGAGGACACCCGCGATCGAGCCACAGGAAACCAAGCAAGGATGCTGGCCGAACTGCAGCCACCACCAGGGAGAGATGACTACGAGACCCCAGCGTATGCAGGAGCACCATCAACGAGCTACCAAAATGTCACGCGACCAGTCAGACGACCACCTACGCTCGCCGCAGTTCCACAACTAGGTTCTCGAGTGGGAAACATATCGATGGTGCCGCATTGTAGATTAGCTTGCAGGAATTGTGCCCAGGAAGGACACCGTTCATACACATGTCGCAATCGCAGAGTTCTCTTCTGCTGGGATTGTGGTCGCAGAGGAATACGCACTTACGAGTGCTGCCGTGTTTTACAGGTTCAGGATAGCAGAATCGTCGCGCAGGTACAGATCGAGGGTCAAATATTTAATGCCGTAATAGACACCGGAGCTAGCAGAAGTTTCGTGAGCGAACGAGTTGTTCAACGAGTAGGGACACCACATAACGTACGGTCGGTACGCACCCATGTCAGCCTGGCCGAAGGCTCGCGCAAGGAAATCACGAAGTCACTGGTAGCCAAAGTCCAGTTGGACCAACAATGGGTCACCTTTCCACTGTTAGTTTTACCTTCGATGGTGGAAGACGTGCTGTTGGGCATCGATTTCCTCTGTGGCGTATCTGCCACTATCCAATGTGGCCGCGCTTCACTGCAGCTGAGTCCTTTCTTAGTACCCAGCCCCAGGACCAATTCAGGTCTACCCTTGGTGTTAACAAATGCGTTTTCTCCCGAACCAACAGACAACAGCGAAGCCACGGGACCAGAACCAGCCAGCAACGATACAGATAACAGGATGCCAGATACCCCGACCAGCAGTATTTTAGGGCCACGAGACGAGATCGCCGTGCGGAACAATCCGTTTCGACGGAACCAGGCTACTGTTTCAGCGGAACCAGTAGAGAGAGTGCGATTGCCTTTCCCAGCCAACTCAGAGTATACACCTGACGCTGGAGGAATGTTAGCCGTACTCAAGTAGACCACGGAGCAGGAAGACCGCACCAAGGCGGCACCAGGAAGCACAGAGACCCGTAGCAGAGAAGCATCAGCAGCAGAGAGCCTGTACCGTGACAGGAGCAGAATCCAGGAAATACCCGCACCCAAGCGGAAGCATCAGAGGAACGTCATCGAGGAGCCCGCACCCCGGCGGCATAGCAGCAGGAGCCCCGGGCAAGGAAAAGGAGACGCCAGCACTGGCCGCGGCCATCATATCCGCCGCGTCCACATCACCACGGAGAACGAGATCTCCATTTTTCGCGCCCCCGAAGAAAGAGGGGGATGTGAGGAGTCGTTCGACTTCCCACAAATACTGGCGGCCAACTACAACGGCAACCGCGCCAGCCGCCGACAACAAAAACAGCTCCCGCAGCCAACAACAACAGCAGAGTCAACGTCAGCCGAACCATAACAACAGCGCCAGCAGCGAATATCAACAGCGCCAGCAGCGAATATCAACAGCGTCAGCAGCGCCCAAAAACAACAACAACGGCGGTCAGGAGCCGGCAGCGACAACAACAGTAGCCGACGGCAATAACAACTGCCGCCAACGCTCATGGAGAGCCGCAGCAGCTAGCAGCGAAATCAAAACAAACCGGCAAATGCCCACAAATTATTCTCACTTTGTAAAATAAGCTTTGGAAATAATTTTGTATAATACTTTAATCACTTCTCACTTTGTAAACATAAGCTTTGTACATCATCATTTTCTATTGTTTTTGTAAAATAAGCTCTGTATATTTAAGCAGCCAAGTTTCGCACTATAATCATCTTCTAGTTGTACAGAATTTAAGCGTAGTCAAGAATTAGTAGTTATCTTTGGTTCCCCGTTCTCACATCTCTAGATCGCGCAGAACCGCATTCTGGCCAGCGAGTGCATGTGCAGATAGAAATTTCTCGACGGCCAAGATGCGGTTTTCGCTAGAGTAGGCTAGAAATAATGCCTCAAAAACCCTAACCTAAAAATCCCTGCAAATTAAATAAAAACAAATGAAAGCTGAAATAAAAAAATCTGAATAATGCAACTTTATTAAATAAAAAACAAATGAAAACTGAAATTAATAAAAATAAACTCGTACATATTTACATTTCGGTTTTTGCGGGGAATGGCTGAGTTTCGCCTACACTGGGAGAAATTTTACTCCAAACTTTAATAATAAAAATTTAAGTAAGAATTCTATTTAAATATATTTTGCTCTCGCGGAGAATCTAACCACTGACCGCCACTGCCGTACGTGTGATCGGCACTCTTAAATAAGGTGTGTTGCCTTGCACTGACATTTTCGGACATGCTCATACGCACACTCGCAAAACGATTTCGTGCTCTTTTCTGCATGTATACATGAGTTGACGCCGATCAGTATGCTAAAGCAAAAGGAGTGAGCGAAATGGAGAGAACAAAAAGCCGTGTTTTGCTGTTTCATTGCGCGTATTTAATTTTAATGTTTTTAAGAAAGTCATTATAAAAATAACAAATGCTTATAATTATTATTTCTTTCTTTCTACCGTTGCTTTTGGTCCATTTGCTTTGAGTGCATTGTGCAGTTCACTTATCTGCGCAACATTTTTGAGTGTCTGGTGAAATAGAATGTATGCATACTGTTTGAGTGAGTGACGAAATGCAAAAACACGAAACACCCAAAGCGATTTGTGCGTTTGGGTGTGTTGTTCTATTCTTGTTGTTTGTGAGTGCGACAAGCACTCCAAACTTATAAGTGTGATTCGGGTGCCAAAAAGTGACACCCTTGACGTTCTCTGCTCCAAAAGACGTCATTTGAAAGCATCCGTTATATTTTTGTGCAAGCTTCAGGAAACTGTTTGATTGGGCTGAGTTTCCATATAGTAGCGAGTACAAAGGCTCTGGTGGATGAGCCAAAACGGGCAATTTAATTTTGCCACCTGCACAGCATAAGCCGGGGGTTTCCAACCGAAACTTCAATGCATTACAATGCTGACATACAACAGATAATGAACCAATAACAACGCACGTAAGATCCTTGTAGGATGTTTCAGGATTGTATGCGAATGCAGCGCGATTCAAGTTTTCATTTGCGGCTCGTCTTCCTCTATTATTTTGTCGGGCTTGAGGTGGTCTTTGTGCAGCGCGAAGCTGTGCCATTTGGGCACGTATCGATGCATTTATTTCTGTACGTTCCTCTTGCGTCTGACTATTAAGGAAATTCTGATTATTTATTGCATTGCGAGAACGCCGCCCAAGATTTGATCGTCTAACAGTAGGCATTACTTCCAATTGTTTAAGCTCACTTTGGTAATGCTTCGTTAGCTCGATTTTTTTGTTTAAATATTTTTTTACCGAGTTCATTGATACACAATTTCAACGCAGCTATGATCTTTGTAGGGTGTTTCAGAATTTTACATACAACAGTGTGTCCATCTGTTGAGCCGCTAGCGACCTTTCCGGAAGGACTTTCCAAAATTTTCTTATGCTATAACCTTTTTCTGGCAATTACAAAAAACTAAAAAAAAAAATTGAGCCAAATCGGCCCAGCCGTTCTCTTGTGATTTGATCCCTAACATTTTTTGTCTCCATTTTTATATATATAGATTAGTTTTTACACGTCTTATACATTTGCATACTCAATTGTAAATTTGTAAACAAAAAGTTCAAAACTCCGCTAATAATGTATGTATCCACGGCAGAATTTGTACTTATATTAGTTTTTAGAAGGCTAATACATTTGCATACTCAATTATAAATTTGTAAACAAAAAGTTCACAACTCAGCTAATAATGCCTGAATCCACTTCAGAATTTATATTTATATTAGTTTTTACACGGCTAATACATTTGCATACTCAATTGTAAATTTGTAAACAAAAAGTTCACAACTCCGCTTATAATGCATGTATCCACGGCAGAATTTGTATATTTTATTAGTTTTTAGAAGGCTAATACATTTGCATTCTCAATTGTAAATTTGTAAACAAAAAGTTCACAACTCAGCTAATAATGCCTGAATCCAATTCAGAATTTATATTTATATTAGTTTTTACACGTTTAATACATTTGCATACTCACCTAATAATGTCTGTATCCACTTCAGAATTTGTATTTATAATAGTTTTTACACGGCTAATACATTTGCATACTCAATTGAAAATTTGTAAACAAAAAGTTCACAGCTCAGATAATAATGCATATATCCATTTCAGAATTTATATTTATATTAGTTTTTACACGTCTAATACATTTGCATACTCAGCTAATAATGCCTGAATCCACTTCAGAATTTTTATTTATATTAGTTTTTACACGGCTAATACATTTGCATACTCAATTGTAAATTTGTAAACAAAAAGTTCACAGCTCAGATAATAATGCATATATCCATTTCAGAATTTATATTTATATTAGTTTTTACACGGCTAATACATTTGCATACTCAATTGTAAATTTGTAAACAAAAAGGTTACAACTCCGCTAATAATGTATGTATCTACGGCAGAATTTGTACTTATGTATATTAGTTTTTAGAAGGCTAATACATTTGCATACTCAATTGTAAATTTGTAAACAAAAAGTTCACAACTCAGCTAATAATGCCTGAATCCACTTCAGAATTTTTATTTATATTAGTTTTTACACGGCTAATACATTTGCATACTCAATTGTAAATTTGTAAACAAAATGTTCACATCTCAGCTAATAATGCATGTACCCACGGCAGAATTTATATTTAAATTAGTTCTTACAATGCTAATACATTTGCATACTCAATTGTAAATTTGTTAACAAAAAGTTCACAACTCAACTAATAATGCCTGAATCCACTTCAGAATTTATATTTATATTAGTTTTTACACGTCTAATATATTAGCATACTCAATTGTAAATTGTAAACAAAAAGTTCACAGCTCAGCTAATAATGTCTGTATTCACTTCAGAATTTGTATTTATAATAGTTTTTACACGGCTAATACATTTGCATACTCAATTGTAAATTTGTAAACAAAAAGTTCACAACTCCGTTAATAATGTATGTATTGTGAGGAGTCGTTCGACTTCCCACAAATACTGGCGGCCAACTACAACGGCAACCGCGCCAGCCGCCGACAACAAAAACAGCTCCCGCAGCCAACAACAACAGCAGAGTCAACGTCAGCCGAACCATAACAACAGCGCCAGCAGCGAATATCAACAGCGCCAGCAGCGAATATCAACAGCGTCAGCAGCGAACAACAACAGCGTCAGCAGCGCCCAAAAACAACAACAACGGCGGTCAGGAGCCGGCAGCGACAACAACAGTAGCCGACGGCAATAACAACTGCCGCCAACGCTCATGGAGAGCCGCAGCAGCTAGCAGCGAAATCAAAACAAACCGGCAAATGCCCACAAATTATTCTCACTTTGTAAAATAAGCTTTGGAAATAATTTTGTATAATACTTTAATCACTTCTCACTTTGTAAACATAAGCTTTGTATATCATCATTTTCTATTGTTTTTGTAAAATAAGCTCTGTATATTTAAGCAGCCAAGTTTCGCACTATAATCATCTTCTAGTTGTACAGAATTTAAGCGTAGTCAAGAATTAGTAGTTATCTTTGGTTCCCCGTTCTCACATCTCTAGATCGCGCACACACACACACACACACACACCTACACTGGGAGAGCAGAGAGAGTTATTCACCACGAACAAGTGGCCACGGAGTTAGCGCCGTACGAGAGCAAAGGAGAGCGAGCATACGATCGAGCGCAAAACAACCCCCGAAAATTGGCACGCGCCAACGGGAGAGAGCGAGAGGGAAGCTGATGCACCGAAATGCAAGAGCAATGGAAAATTACCAGCGCGGCCGAAATTTGGCAAAGCCGCGTGGCTGGACTTTACTTTTGCGGAGGCGACGAAAACGTGTAGACGTGCGAGCGGTCGACGAAGTTTCAACGTAACCAAAACGGGAGTTTCTACGCGACGGAGTTTCTGCGGCCAACGATGACAATTTTATAACCCGAGACCAGCCAGGAGGTGGTGCTCGAAGTGACCAGTGATAGTGACGGCAGCCAGTGGAGTGCGGAGAATTTGGGTGGCCAAGGAGGCACCTTTTTGGAAGCGGACGGAGGCGAGGACGTGGCGGAAGCATCAGCCACAGGCAAACGTGTGTGTGTGCGGAAAAACGGAGACGGGTGAGTGCATAGGGAGAACCGCATTCTGGCCAGCGAGTGCATGTGCAGATAGAAATTTCTCGACGGCCAAGATGCGGTTTTCGCTAGAGTAGGCTAGAAATAATGCCCCAAAAACCCTAACCTAAAAATCCTGCAAATTAAATAAAAACAAATGAAAGCTGAAATAAAAAAATCTGAAAAATGCAACTTTATTAAATAAAAAACAAATGAAAACTGAAATTAATAAAAATAAACTCGTACATATTTACATTTCGGTTCTTGCGGGGAATGGCTGAGTTTCGCCTACACTGGGAGAAATTTTACTCCAAACTTTAATAATAAAACTTTAAGTAAAAATTCTATTTAAATATATTTTGCTCTCGCGGAGAATCTAACCACTGACCGCCACTTCCGAGAGGCCGTACGCTGCCCACACTGGGAAAATAAATGCAGAGAAATTTAAAATGAGGAAATTTTAAATAAATTCAAGAAAAGCTCTCTCAAGTATAATTTTCGGCTCAAATCGAGTCCAGCTCGCGAGGGAACGACCCACAATCACGCTGGCCATGACTCACGTGAAATATTTTCCCAAAATGCCTAGATTTTAGGCCATAAATTCTGCCCTAGGAAGCGGTGGTCCCCAAAATCGACCCCTCTCTCGGTCTCCTTATAGCGATTGCTATGGGCCCGACCCAAAACGCGCTCCGCCGATTATTTCGCTCTACTGCAAAGACCGGACAAGCCATTTCTCTGGCTTCGTATCCCGGTAACTGACAACTACCATCTCACGTCAGTTTACCGCGCGTCAAAACACTTTGTCCCATATCTTTATAAATTTTTTCTGATAAAGAGGACCTTGGACGTGACGGAGACCTACCCCAGCCGTCGAACTTCCTTACAGAATGGCGCCCGAGCAGGGACATTGGGTTTACAAATTTTAGACGTCGAAAATATGGCCTAAAGACCCATTCGGATACGTCAAGTTCGAAAAATTTTCGGTTCCGCCACTTAGAGAAAATTTTTCTAAGTCGGAACGTATGGAGAGTCGGATGTCGAGGGACACCGAAATTTCTAGGGCAGAAAAACTACGGGAATATAAATATATATCGATAAGAATATATACCGGGCATTCTATATAACCTCAAAATCGAGAAACTTTGAATTTTCGAGAGGCACATGGCAAAAATCGGGAGAACTTAACCAAAAAGTATACCCACTCTAATAAACTCGTGGCACACGCAGCGGAAAATTTTATATCCCAGTCGCGAAAAGATCATAACCTAAAACGAGAGGTTATCCGATCACGTGACCAGAAACACACGTGAGCCAAGAAATAGAACCGAGCAGAGAAAGCAAAGAAGGGGAAAAAAAAAGAGAGCGAGAGCGAAAAGCCCTCTAGGTAGCCAAGTCAGGTCGCGAGAATTTCGAAAGCAAGAGGCAGGGAAAAGCTAACACAAATTCCCCACAGCGCAGCCATTTTGTTTTCACCCTTCACTCTCATCGTCGTCTCCCTCACACCAACGGCCATCGAGTACAGCCTGCAGAAACGCATCGGTGGGGGCTTCTCTTTTCAACCGTCGTCGAGCCAACGCGTACAGTCGCAGTTTTCAACAGGAACCAAAAATCATCGTCGTGAAAATGTTACCAAGTCTCGAGCACCGTCGAATAAAAGCTAAAGCATCGCCGAATTAACTTGAAACAAGCGTGAACATTTACAAGCTTACATCGCCGTCGAATCAAAATTTAATCGCCGTCGAGGAGAGCTGCAGAATTAAATCGCCGTTTTTACATCGAATTTGGGTTCAATCTAGTTGCACTTCAAACGTCGCTTGAACCTCGCCTGAAATATCTCTCTCGACCTATCGAAATTTTCTTGTCGTTTGCCATTTGACTAATTATTTCACAGCAATATGGGCGCGCGTTGGATTTCGTATCTGCGGAAGCGAGAACTGGAGGCGATTTTGAAGGAGTTTTCCTTGGAAGCAGCCGGAACAGTCGAGGAAATGAGAAGCCGGTTGGCCGCATTTAATAATCGGGACGATCATGTACTGGAGATAGCCGAACGACTGCAGGAATGCGAGGCGGAGATCACAGCCGCCTTAACTGAGAGTAAACAACGTACACCGAGTCCGAATCCACACCCCCCGGGTACAGCGCAGCTTCAGATGCCAACACAGGAAGGCAGAGGTACCGCCACTACAGTCGGAGACATGGAGGCCAACCCGGTCAGACGGGTCCCATTTTTCCCAAGAAATCCGAGAGTCAGCAGCCACGCTCGCAGAGAAACTGAAGAATTGGGGAATTACTTTCGATGGGACCACGGACCCCATTACCTTTATCCAGCACTTCGAGGAACGAGCCACCGCATATGAAGTCGACGTGGAGAAGATGCCGCAGGCCATCCCTGGTCTCTTGACAGACACAGCTGAGCACTGGTTCCGGACGAGCCAGCTACTAGGAAAATCGTGGACGACCTTCAAGAAGGCGTTTCTTGACTTCTTCCTGCCACCTAGGTATTTTCAGAGACTCGACGATGAGATCCGCAACAGATACCAACGACAAGGAGAGCCATTTAAGCAGTACCTGGTAAACATTCGACTCATGATGCACCGAGCAGGATACAACGCGGAACAGGAGTTGGAACGAATCTACGAAAATCTTCAACCGGAATACCAGCTGTTTACAAGGAGACACGAGTTCACGACTTTGGAGCAACTTACCGCCTTAGTGGTAAACTATGAGGACACCCGCGATCGAGCCACAGGAAACCAAGCAAGGATGCTGGCCGAACTGCAGCCACCACCAGGGAGAGATGACTACGAGACCTCAGCGTATGCAGGAGCACCATCAACGAGCTACCAAAATGTCACGCGACCAGTCAGACGACCACCTACGCTCGCCGCAGTTCCACAACTAGGTTCTCGAGTGGGAAACATATCGATGGTGCCGCATTGTAGATTAGCTTGCAGGAATTGTGCCCAGGAAGGACACCGTTCATACACATATCGCAATCGCAGAGTTCTCTTCTGCTGGGATTGTGGTCGCAGAGGAATACGCACTTACGAGTGCTGCCGTGTTTTACAGGTTCAGGATAGCAGAATCGTCGCGCAGGTACAGATCGAGGGTCAAATATTTAATGCCGTAATAGACACCGGAGCTAGCAGAAGTTTCGTGAGCGAACGAGTTGTTCAACGAGTAGGGACACCACATAACGTACGGTCGGTACGCACCCATGTCAGCCTGGCCGAAGGCTCGCGCAAGGAAATCACGAAGTCACTGGTAGCCAAAGTCCAGTTGGACCAACAATGGGTCACCTTTCCACTGTTAGTTTTACCTTCGATGGTGGAAGACGTGCTGTTGGGCATCGATTTCCTCTGTGGCGTATCTGCCACTATCCAATGTGGCCGCGCTTCACTGCAGCTGAGTCCTTTCTTAGTACCCAGCCCCAGGACCAATTCAGGTCTACCCTCGGTGTTAACAAATGCGTTTTCTCCCGAACCAACAGACAACAGCGAAGCCACGGGACCAGAACCAGCCAGCAACGATACAGATAACAGGATGCCAGATACCCCGACCAGCAGTATTTTAGGGCCACGAGACGAGATCGCCGTGCGGAACAATCCGTTTCGACGGAACCAGGCTACTGTTTCAGCGGAACCAGTAGAGAGAGTGCGATTGCCTTTCCCAGCCAACTCAGAGTATACACCTGACGCTGGAGGAATGTTAGCCGTACTCAAGTAGACCACGGAGCAGGAAGACCGCACCAAGGCGGCACCAGGAAGCACAGAGACCCGTAGCAGAGAAGCATCAGCAGCAGAGAGCCTGTACCGTGACAGGAGCAGAATCCAGGAAATACCCGCACCCAAGCGGAAGCATCAGAGGAACGTCATCGAGGAGCCCGCACCCCGGCGGCATAGCAGCAGGAGCCCCGGGCAAGGAGAAGGAGACGCCAGCACTGGCCGCGGCCATCATATCCGCCGCGTCCACATCACCACGGAGAACGAGATCTCCATTTTTCGCGCCCCCGAAGAAAGAGGGGGATGTGAGGAGTCGTTCGACTTCCCACAAATACTGGCGGCCAACTACAACGGCAACCGCGCCAGCCGCCGACAACAAAAACAGCTCCCGCAGCCAACAACAACAGCAGAGTTAACGTCAGCCGAGCCATAACAACAGCGCCAGCAGCGAATATCAACAGCGCCAGCAGCGAATATCAACAGCGTCAGCAGCGCCCAAAAACAACAACAACGGCGGTCAGGAGCCGGCAGCGACAACAACAGTAGCCGACGGCAATAACAACTGCCGCCAACGCTCATGGAGAGCCGCAGCAGCTAGCAGTGAAATCAAAACAAACCGGCAAATGCCCACAAATTATTCTCACTTTGTAAAATAAGCTTTGGAAATAATTTTGTATAATACTTTAATCACTTCTCACTTTGTAAACATAAGCTTTGTATATCATCATATTCTATTGTTTTTGTAAAATAAGCTCTGTATATTTAAGCAGCCAAGTTTCGCACTATAATCATCTTCTAGTTGTACAGAATTTAAGCGTAGTCAAGAATTAGTAGTTATCTTTGGTTCCCCGTTCTCACATCTCTAGATCGCGCAGAACCGCATTTTGCTTTGAGTGCATTGTGCAGTTCACTTATCTGCGCAACATTTTTGAGTGTCTGGTGAAATAGAATGTATGCATACTGTTTAAGTGAGTGACGAAATGCAAAAACACGAAACACCCAAAGCGATTTGTGCGTTTGGGTGTGTTGTTCTATTCTTGTTGTTTGTGAGTGCGACAAGCACTCCAAACTTATAAGTGTGATTCGGGTGCCAAAAAGTGACACCCTTGACGTTCTCTGCTCCAAAAGACGTCATTTGAAAGCATCCGTTATATTTTTGTGCAAGCTTCAGGAAACTGTTTGATTGGGCTGAGTTTCCATATAGTAGCGAGTACAAAGGCTCTGGTGGATGAGCCAAAACGGGCAATTTAATTTTGCCACCTGCACAGCATAAGCCGGGGGTTTCCAACCGAAACTTCAATGCATTACAATGCTGACATACAACAGATAATGAACCAATAACAACGCACGTAAGATCCTTGTAGGATGTTTCAGGATTGTATGCGAATGCAGCGCGATTCAAGTTTTCATTTGCGGCTCGTCTTCCTCTATTATTTTGTCGGGCTTGAGGTGGTCTTTGTGCAGCGCGAAGCTGTGCCATTTGGGCACGTATCGATGCATTTATTTCTGTACGTTCCTCTTGCGTCCGACTATTAAGGAAATTCTGATTATTTATTGCATTGCGAGAACGCCGCCCAAGATTTGATCGTCTAACAGTAGGCATTACTTCCAATTGTTTAAGCTCACTTTGGTAATGCTTCGTTAGCTCGATTTTTTTGTTTAAATATTTTTTTACCGAGTTCATTGATACACAATTTCAACGCAGCTATGATCTTTGTAGGGTGTTTCAGAATTTTACATACAACAGTGTGTCCATCTGTTGAGCCGCTAGCGACCTTTCCGGAAGGACTTTCCAAAATTTTCTTATGCTATAACCTTTTTCTGGCAATTACAAAAAACTGAAAAAAAAATTGAGCCAAATCGGCCCAGCCGTTCTCTTGTGATTTGATCCCTAACATTTTTTGTCTCCATTTTTATATATATAGATTAGTTTTTACACGTCTTATACATTTGCATACTCAATTGTAAATTTGTAAACAAAAAGTTCAAAACTCCGCTAATAATGTATGTATCCACGGCAGAATTTGTACTTATATTAGTTTTTAGAAGGCTAATACATTTGCATACTCAATTATAAATTTGTAAACAAAAAGTTCACAACTCAGCTAATAATGCCTGAATCCACTTCAGAATTTATATTTATATTAGTTTTTACACGGCTAATACATTTGCATACTCAATTGTAAATTTGTAAACAAAAAGTTCACAACTCCGCTTATAATGCATGTATCCACGGCAGAATTTGTATATTTTATTAGTTTTTAGAAGGCTAATACATTTGCATTCTCAATTGTAAATTTGTAAACAAAAAGTTCACAACTCAGCTAATAATGCCTGAATCCATTTCAGAATTTATATTTATATTAGTTTTTACACGTCTAATACATTTGCATACTCAGCTAATAATGCCTGAATCCACTTCAGAATTTTTATTTATATTAGTTTTTACACGGCTAATACATTTGCATACTCAATTGTAAATTTGTAAACAAAAAGTTCACAGCTCAGATAATAATGCATATATCCATTTCAGAATTTATATTTATATTAGTTTTTACACGGCTAATACATTTGCATACTCAATTGTAAATTTGTAAACAAAAAGGTTACAACTCCGCTAATAATGTATGTATCTACGGCAGAATTTGTACTTATGTATATTAGTTTTTAGAAGGCTAATACATTTGCATACTCAATTGTAAATTTGTAAACAAAAAGTTCACAACTCAGCTAATAATGCCTGAATCCACTTCAGAATTTATATTTATATTAGCTTTTACACGTCTAATACATTTGCATACTCAACTAATAATGCCTGAATCCACTTCAGAATTTATATTTATATTAGTTTTTACACGTCTAATATATTAGCATACTCAATTGTAAATTGTAAACAAAAAGTTCACAGCTCAGCTAATAATGTCTGTATTCACTTCAGAATTTGTATTTATAATAGTTTTTACACGGCTAATACATTTGCATACTCAATTGTAAATTTGTAAACAAAAAGTTCACAACTCCGCTAATAATGTATGTATTGTGAGGAGTCGTTCGACTTCCCACAAATACTGGGGGCCAACTACAACGGCAACCGCGCCAGCCGCCGACAACAAAAACAGCTCCCGCAGCCAACAACAACAGCAGAGTCAACGTCAGCCGAACCATAACAACAGCGCCAGCAGCGAATATCAACAGCGCCAGCAGCGAATATCAACAGCGTCAGCAGCGAACAACAACAGCGTCAGCAGCGCCCAAAAACAACAACAACGGCGGTCAGGAGCCGGCAGCGACAACAACAGTAGCCGACGGCAATAACAACTGCCGCCAACGCTCATGGAGAGCCGCAGCAGCTAGCAGCGAAATCAAAACAAACCGGCAAATGCCCACAAATTATTCTCACTTTGTAAAATAAGCTTTGGAAATAATTTTGTATAATACTTTAATCACTTCTCACTTTGTAAACATAAGCTTTGTATATCATCATTTTCTATTGTTTTTGTAAAATAAGCTCTGTATATTTAAGCAGCCAAGTTTCGCACTATAATCATCTTCTAGTTGTACAGAATTTAAGCGTAGTCAAGAATTAGTAGTTATCTTTGGTTCCCCGTTCTCATATCTCTAGATCGCGCACACACACACACACACACACACCTACACTGCAGAGGTGAAAGTGAAGTTGCCGAGTACGGATGCACCGCGGAGGCGCTCCCGCGTAATCCGCGTTGTGTGTGAGCTGCGGCATGTCCCCAACGAACCTGGGTGCAGGCCGGACGAGTGAGGCAGTGGGGAACACTCACCTGCAGCGGCAAGCCTTGGATGTCCACGGATGACCAAGTAAATCCGAATTACAAATCCTGTGATTTGGGCCGGCGGCGAGAGCGGAGAGAGGGTGAGAGCATTCCTTCCAGTTTCTTGCCCCATTGTTGTTGCCTCCTCCAGTCCAGTGCAATATTCCTTCCACGGCAAATGTGGCTGCCCCCGCAGCACATGCCAGTCACGCCAGCTGATGGACAGATCAGCTGCGATCCAGTGTTGGGTAGCCCCCAGTTCTGCACCGGTCTGGCAACCCATCGCCGCCGCCAGGTGGCGCTGAGAGGATCCACCCAGCAGCTGGCGCTAGTGCGCCAACCTTAGCTGACGAAAGCTGCATGCTACAGCACGTACATGCCAAACACCGATCCAGGAGGTAGCATACCTTTTAGGGCTGCTGCTCCTGATCCTTGGCTCGAGGAAGTGGGATCATCACGGAACTCGTGATCAAGGCCCGCACAGGGGATTAAATGGTGGTAAAGGTCAAGGAGCCGACCATCAGCCAACCCCTCCGCTCTGCGGTCCACCTTTAAAATCGGGGCTCTGGCGACCGAGCAGGGGCGGTATAACCCCCACCTGCTAAGTCTCGGGGAAACCCCTGACCATCGAGGGACCCCATAAGTGCACTCGCCTTTCCTCCACACTCCTCCACGTAGCGTCTGTCCCATAATGGGCGGCTATGTGATCTGCGTCTGCGCCACATTGGCCGGCAGAAGAACAAACCTGGCAGCAGGCTCTAGCTGCATCAAATCTCCCAAACCCAGGCAGCGTCTGACCCACATTGGGCGGCTACCTGGTCTGCGTCTGAGCCACATTGGCCGGCAGTTAAACATACCTGGCAGGAGGTATAAAATGCAGCCCTTGCATTGGGCCAAAATGCAAACAAAATTGGAATGTCTTCGCAAAACGTGAATACTCCAGGTGGCAGCCACACATGTGGAAATCCACCCGCGGGAGAACCCGCGGCCAGGGCAAGGATTCTGGAGGCCCTAAAAAACATTCCCCCAAGCACTGACGTGGCGGTGGCTGACTTGGCCGCCACGGTAGTTAATACGCCAAGCCAAGACGACGAGAAAGATGACGGTCCAATGGCCTTTAGAAGGAGCAGCAGGGTTCTAAGATCCCCGCTCCTCCCAGCGAGCAAGGCTCCGGTACCGACAGCAGGAGAGAATGCGGACTCCCAAACTCCCAAAAGGGCACGGGACGCCGCCAGCCCAGCAGGCTCTCAGCGAGATACGCCACCTAAGAGATGCAGGGAATCCCAGTGCCTCAAAAACATTGCGGAGCTGGGAAAGATCCTGGATGATGTCCTCGACGACATCAATAACAAGCAGGTCCGACACATAACCTTGGTTATGAAGACCAAGCTGGCGAGGGTGAAGGACCTGCAAGCCGACATAGGGGAGTGGCTCAACTCTGCTCGGAAACCTGAGGAGACGGACCGACCCGAAACTGCAGTAGCATGCCACAACTGTTCCCAGGGCGGGAACAAGATTGAGAGCACTCAGAGGCGGGACGCAGCACAGCAGACGCCCAAGGTCTGGAGCAAGGACGGCGCAACACAGACGGAGGCGCGGCGAGCCCCGACCACCACTACAGAGAAATCGCAAGTAACGGCGGCCAACTCGAGCGCGAAGAACCTGCGGAGCGCCCCCACGCCGGCTGAAGCTGCTAAGCAGGGGAAAACTTCCGCAAGAGGGACACCCGCGGCCAGCGCGCCCAAATCCAGGGCACCCAACCCGCCGCAGCCAACCGGCCCAGCGACTGAAGGCCCAGAAGCCGAGGGAGGCGCCTGGAAAACCTACACGAGGAAAAAGCGGCGCAAGAAACTCGAGGCTCCTCATCGATCCCGCCCGGACGCAGTCATTATAGCTGCGAAAGGGAAGACATACAGTGAAATCCTGGCCATGGTCACCAGAAGGGACGACAGCCAGCTTGCAGGCCTGGGTAATAGCGTCAAAAAGGTTAGACGAACTACCAACGGAAACCTTCTGCTAGAGGTGGCGAAGAATAGCGCTGAGAGCGCAGCGTCAATGCGAACGAGCATAGCGCAGGTGCTTGGTGAAACGGCGGAGGTTCGGGCGATGTCAGAGGACTCAAAGGTCTCTGTGCTCGAGATCCGAGAGCTGGACGCCCTAGCCAAAGAGCCCGAGATTGTGGCCGCGATCGCGGAGCAATTCAGCTTGGATGGGGCCAAGGTCAAAGTGCGAAGCCTCCGCCCTGGCTATGCCGAGTCACAGACGGCAGTAATTAGCCTCCCGTGCCCCCTGGCAAAGGCGGTGCTAAAGAGAGGTTCTCTACGCATAGGCTGGACTTCCTGCACGATCAGGGAGAGGACAGGCCCCCCAAGATGCTACCGGTGTCTCGAGGCTGGCCACCTGGCCGCAAACTGCAGAAGCGCGACCGACCGGAGCGGCTGCTGCATAAAATGCGGGGAGAGGGGACACAAAGCCGCTAAGTGCCCCAACGAGGCGAAATGCTTCCTCTGCGCTGCTTCCGGCAAGAAGGAGACGAGGCACCAGGCAGGCAGCAAAAGCTGCCCGACCAGGAGCTCCAGTAGCAGTGGCGCCTTCCCCCGTAACGCGCCATGCAGTTGATTCAGCTGAACCTGAATCACTGCAGGGCAGCGCATGATCTGCTAATGCAGACGGTGCGCGACCTGGACGTGGATGTGGCGGTGCTCAGCGAGCCATACAAGGCTGCAAGCACACATGGTTGGGCCATGGACCGGACTGGCAAAGCTGCGCTGTGGATGTGCGGGCGGGAACCCGCTCACATGTCCGACGTCAGATCGGCGGATGGCTTCGTTCGCGGTAGAGTAGGCGGGGTGTGGGTGTACAGCTGCTACCTGGCACCAAGCCTCACCCTGGAGGCCTTCAGCAGCATCATCGACGAGCTCAGCGATGACATCCGCGGACGGAGCAACACACTAGTGGGCGGCGACTTCAACGCTTGGGCCCAGGATTGGGGGGCGCCCTCAACCAACGCCAGAGGCCGCATCATCCTGGAGGCCTTCGCCTCCCTGGATATTGCTCTGCTGAATGAGGGTACCCAGCATACCTTCAACAGAGCGGGAGCAGGGTCCGTTATAGACCTCACTTACGCTAGCAGTGCACTAGCCTGCCTAGCCAGGTGGAGGATCAGCGAGATCTATACAGCCAGCGATCATGAGGCCATCCTCGTCTCCCTCGGCGAGAACTCACCGAGCAGGACGATCCCGCCCAGCGCAAATAAGGCATATCGGCAAGACACGCTCAACGCCCAAGGGTTCTCGAGCGCCTTAGCGGGCCTAGCCACAGACGAAACGGACAGCGCTAACGATGCTGCGCTCAAACTGGCGGCCGCGGTCGAGCGTGCATGCAATGCAAGTATGCAGAAGCGGAAATCTTTCCGGAAGCATCACGCACCGGTGTACTGGTGGAGCGATGACATCGCAAACCTCCGCTCCTCTTGCCTCCGAGCCAGGAGGAAAGTCCAGAGAGCGCGCGGCTCTCCGAACTTACCAGCCCGCAGCGAGGCTTACAGGACCGCAAGGGCGGCCCTAAAGAAGGCGATAAAGTCCAGTAAGAGAGAGTGCTTTCTTAAGCTATGCGACGACGTTGAGAAGGACCCATGGGGCGGGGCCTACCAGAAAGTCGTAAAGCGAGTGAGCGCTGGCAGCAAGGCGCCAACGGACCCTGAGGCTCTCGAAGGCATAGTCCGGGTGCTATTTCCGACTGGGCAACCGCTCAACTTCCATGTGAGCAGGGAGCCCATGGAGATATGCCCGGTCTCGGAGCAGGAGATCCTAGTGTCAGCGAGGACGCTCAAAAACAAGAAGGCGCCTGGCCCTGATTCAATCCCTAACAGGGCGACCAAACTGCTGCTCACACTGCACGCCAAAGCGATCGCCGATTTGTTCAACAAGTGCCTGGCGGAAGGCTCGTTCCCAGTGAGATGGAAGCGCCAGAAGCTTCTTCTTCTCCCGAAACCGGGGAAGCCAGCGGGCGAGGCATCTTCGTACAGACCCATCTGTCTGCTGGATACGATTGGGAAGGTATTTGAGAAGATGATCGTTTTAAGGCTGGAGGCAGCGATAGAGCGCGCTGGTGGGCTCGCGCCAAACCAGTTCGGCTTCCGGAAGAGGAGATCGACCCTGGATGCCATTGAAACGGTCACAAACCTGGCCGCGAACGCTATCGCTGGCGCGAGATGGAAAAAAGGCGCCAAGGAATACTGCCTGGTTGTTACTCTTGACATCCGGAACGCATTCAACTCTGCGGACTGGAGGCGGACACTGGAGGCTCTGGAAGCCTTCAGCATCCCGGGCTACCTGCTGAGGATAGTCCGCAGCTACCTCAGCGAGAGGAGTCTCATCGTGGACACGTCCCAGGGTACCAGAACGCACGAGGTCTCAGCCGGAGTCCCGCAGGGCTCCGTTCTGGGACCGCTGCTCTGGAACACGATGTATAACGGGGTGCTAAACCTCCCGCTATCCTCGAACACCACTATCGTTGGCTTTGCCGACGACGTGGCGCTGGTGGTAGTGGCGAAGGAGCTGGCAGATGCGGAGATGGCGGCAAATAGCGCAATCCGTGCGGTCGAGTCCTGGCTTGCAGTCGCCGGCCTCGAACTGGCCTCGCACAAGACCGAGGCAGTCCTGATCTCCAGCAGGAAGCGAGTGGAAACGGCGGAGATCCGGGTAGGTGGACTTCCAATCACCTCCCAGCGCGCACTGAGGTACCTGGGCGTCATCCTGGACACACGCCTCTGCTACAGAGAACACCTAGAGTATGTTCATAAAAAGGCCAGCGAAACCGCAAGGTCCCTCTCCAGGATCCTGCTGAACACCAGGGGGCCCAAGCAGTGCAAGAGGAAGCTGCTCATGAGCGTCGTCACGTCGCAACTCCTCTATGCAGCCCCAGCCTGGGCGGAGGCTGTGAAAGTCAGGAGCTATGTGAGGGGTGTAGAAGGGGTGTACCGCCTATGCGCTCTAAGAGTAGCGTGCGCCTTCCGGACTGTCTCCGACGACGCGGCCCTAGTCATAGCGGGGCAGGTGCCGATATGTGAGCTGGTTCGAGAAGCCCAGGAAGCCCGCCTCTCACGCGAGCCGGGAAACTCTTCGGCGAGGCGCGAGGCCAGGAGCAGCGCCAGAAGCAGATACTACTGCTTCCGGTGGCAGTCCCGGTGGGACAGTTCCACAAAGGGCCGTTGGACTCACCGCTTGATCCCTGATATCCAAAGCTGGATCACCCGAAAGCACGGCGAGGTAGACTTCTACCTGACACAGGCGCTCAGTGGGCACGGCTGTTTTCGGAGCTACCTAAAACGTTTCGGCCACGACCCAGAGGACCACTGCCCGGAATGCGGGACCGGTGTCGAAGAGAACGCGCACCACGTTCTTTTCGAATGCCATCGTTTTCACCACGAGCGGCTGGCACTGGAGGAAGTTGTGGGCGCTGCCATCGGAGCTGACAATCTGGTCCCCACTATGCTTGGCAGCCAGAAGGCCTGGGACGCGACTGCCACTTTTGTGGCAAGCGTCATGAAAACGCTGAGAACTCTGGAGACGGAGAGAAGGATGCGTGCAGAGTAGGTGGCCCGTACCTCGCGCGAAGCAATGCCTAGCGGCGGTACCGCGCGACCAAGGCCCCCTACACCGTAAAACAAAGCAGCCTTCAATCAAACGATTTGCAGTCTTCGTTCTTTTCTGTTTGTTGTTATTTGTATATTACTAAGGATTTAATGTTGTTAATAAATGGAATATAAAAAAAAAAAAAACACCTACACTGCACATTAGACGTTTGTCTCCTGAACGATGGAGCTAGATGCACCTATAGCAAGGCAGGCAGAGAGTCAATCATTGACCTGACTTTCGCCAGCCCGGAGCTCTGCCGGACCAGCCACTGGAAGGTCACGGATTTGCTCACATACAGCGACCACGCAGCCATTATCACCCAGACGACGCACAGCCAGCAGAGCCCGTCTCTCCGGCAATCTGCGTACAAGGTACACACCCTTAACGCAGACACACTCCTAAGCAGTATGGATGGCAACGTCATCACTGGCGACGCCAACACCTGCGCCGGCATATTATCTGCGAGAATCAAGGCTGCTTGTGATGCCGCCATGGCGAGCTCCACTAGAGGAAATGGAAGGAGACCAGTCCCCTGGTGGAATCATGAGATATCCGTCGCCAGGAGCGAGTGCCTCTCTGCAAGGCGAAGATGTCAACGAAGTAGAGGGCGTCCCACGCAAGCGCTGTTCGAGACACGCTACAAGGAGAAGAAAAAAGCCCTCAAAATCGCTATTAAGACGAGTAAGAGCAGGTGCTTCCAAGAGCTGTGCGATGCAGCAGACCAGGAACCCTTCGGCTCGGCCTACAAGCTGGTCATGGGCAAACTCTACAGACCGCCGACTCCAACCTCCCAGGAACAACTTGGAGCTATAATCTCCACGCTGTTCCCGTCGCAGCCGCCCCTCGTGCTGCCAAACATAGCTGCGAGTGAAGCGATCTTCACCAACGAGGAGGAAATACTGTGCGCGTTGGCCAGCAGCAAGGCAGCCAAAGCCCCGGGACCCGATGGCATTCCCAACGCTGCACTTCATGCCATAATGAAGTCATTCCCAAGCCTATTTGCACAGGTATACAACAGGTGCATTGCGGAGCGCACTTTTCCAAGAGTATGGAAGCAGCAGAGACTAGTGCTTATCCCTAAACCAGGCAAAATGAATGACGACCCGTCCTCATATCGCCCCCTGTGCATGCTCAACACACTGGGGAAGATATTTGAGCGCATAATCTGCAACAAGTTGGAGAGAGAGATCGAAGAGCGTGGAGCTCTATCGAATCAGCAGCACGGTTTCAGGAAGAAGCGGAGCACTATCGACGCGATACGAGAGGTAACGCTAATGGCAGCAAACGCGATTGAAGGCGAAAGATGGCAGGGAGGCACCAAGCAATACTGCCTGGTCACCACCCTAGATGTCAAAAACGCTTTTAACTCAGCAAATTGGAGCTTAGTCCTGCAGGCACTCCAACACGGCGGCATATCAGGGAACCTCACCCTCCTGATAGCGGACTACTTCAAAGATCGCGTCCTTCTGTACACATCCGACGACGGCAACCAGATGCACCACGTGACAGGTGGTGTACCCCAGGGATCTGTTCTTGGGCCAATCCTGTGGAACGTCATGTATGACGGGATCCTGAGACTTCCACTACCAGATGGCTGCGCCGTAGTAGGGTTCGCTGACGATATAGCGCTGGTCACGGTGGAGAAGCACCTGTCCGATGTCTCTGCTAAATGCAGCATTGCAATCGACATGATGATGTCTTGGCTGAAAGACAACGGTCTCTCGCTCGCCGAACACAAAACGGAAGCAGTGCTCATAAGCAGTAGAAAGACCGTAGAGAAGGTCACCTTCCGGGTCGGCTCGACATACGTCGAGTCCAGTCCGGCGATCAAGTACCTCGGAGTCATGATCGACCATAGGCTGAATTTTAAGAGCCACCTGGAGTACGCAGCGGCCAAGGCATCTAAGGCCACTGCCGCTATCTCTAGGATGATGGCCAACACCCGTGGCCCAAAGCAGCATAGCAGACGATTAATAGCTACAGTGGTGACCTCGACCATCTTGTACGCCGCGCCGATTTGGGCGGAAGCCATGAGGACTGTCAGCTACAGCCGGCAGTGTAAGTCTGTCTACAGACGCTGCGCTTTGCGCATCTCGAGCTGCTTCTGCACGGTGTCAGAAGAAGCTGCATTGGTGGTGTCGGGAGCAATCCCAATAGACCTACTGGCAGAGGAGCGCAGGACTGGGAACTCAGGTAGCAGAATCCAGAGAAGCAGCACCATGGCTCGATGGCAGGATAGATGGAACAACGCGAGCACAGGAC
Organism: Drosophila kikkawai; assembly: GCF_030179895.1. Lineage (NCBI taxonomy): Eukaryota > Metazoa > Arthropoda > Insecta > Diptera > Drosophilidae > Drosophila > Drosophila kikkawai. Next base: position 36,993 of record NW_027222636.1, read on the forward strand.
GATGGACCTACAGGCTCATCCCCGATCTGGTTCCCTGGTTGCAGAGACGACATGGTCAGCTGGACTACTACACCACGCAGATCATCACAGGACATCGTTGCTTCAAGGCCTACCTCCACAGGTTTAAGCATGAGGTCGACCCGTACTGCGACTACTGTGGCAGCGCTTTTACTGAGGACGCGGAGCATGCATTCTTCGTATGCCCCCTATTCTCGGCGGAACGAGCCGCGCTGGAAGCGGCAATGAACTGCCGCCTGACACCCGACAACTTAGTCGGTTGCATGTTGGAGACCCCCTCCAAATGGAATGCGGCTGCCGAAATGGCAGCAACCGTGATGCGAGAGCTGAGGCGCCGGGAGCAGACCCGTCGCACCGAAGGCGACCGATGAGCGGCAACAGGACCGCCAACCGCCCCCGTGAAGTATAGCTTTGCGGCAGTCCCACGGGTGCGGACTTTCCACCCTATCCATCCTCTGTAACATACGTACTTAAGCCTATATTCTTTTCAATAAAAAAAAAAAAAAAACCTACACTGCACACGCCTTCCCTCCACACTCCTCCACGTAGCGTCTGTCCCATAATGGGCGGCTACGTGATCTGCGTCTGTGCCACAGTGGCCGGCAGAAGACCAAACCTGGCAGCAGACACCAGCTGCTCCCAATCCCAAACCCAGGCAGCGTCTGACCCATATTGGGCGGCTGCCTGGTCTGCGTCTGAGCCATAATGGCCGGCAGCTAATTCTACCTGGCAGAAGGTCTAAAATGCAGCCCTCGCATTGGGCCAAAATGCACCTAAAAGGAATGTCCATGAATAACGAATTTACTCCAGGTGGCAACCACTCAAGTGGAAATCCACCCGCGGGAGATCCCGCGGCTAGGGCATGGAGTCTGGAGGCCCTACATAACATTCCCCGAAGCACTGACGTGGCGGTGGCTGACTTGGCCGCCACGGAAGTTACTACGCCAAGCCAAGAAATCGTGAAAGACAGCCCCATGGCATTCAGGAGGAGTAGCAGGACCGTAAGATCCCCGACCCTCCCTGCGAGCAAGACGCCGTCGGGCAGCGGAACTGCTGTTTCCCCAACCCCAAAAAGGACACGGGACGCCGCCAGCCCAGCAGGCTCTCAGCGAGTTACGCCGCCGAAGAGATGCAGGGCATCCCAGTGCCTGGAAAACATTGCGGAACTGGGAAAGATTCTGGACGATGTCCTCGACGATATCAACGTCAAGCAAGTCCGGCACATAACCCTGGCAATGAAGACCAGGCTAGCGAGGGTGAAAGACCTGCAAGCCAACATAGGCGAGTGGCTTAACTCCGCTAGGAAGACAGAGGAAACGGATCGTCCAGAGCCCGAAGCTACGTGCCACAAATGTAGTGGTGGGAGCTCCGTTGAGGGCACCCAGAGACGGGACGCCGAGCAACAGACCCCCAAAGTCTGGTGCAAAGATGGAGCATCGCAAACGGAGGCCCAGCGCGCTCCGCCCAGAGCAGGGAATCCGCAAACAAGGGCAGCGAGCGCGAGCGCGAAGCAACAGCGGCGCGCTCCCACGCCGACTGGAGCCATTAGCTCGGACCAACCCTCCACCAGCCGACCTCCCATGGCCAACGCGGCCAAGCACAGGGCCCCGAACCCACCGCTGCCCATAGGCCCGGCTACTGGAGGCACCGAATCAGAAGGGAGCGCCTGGAGAACATTTACGAGGAAAAAGAGGCGGAAGAAAAAGGATGCTCCTCCTCGATCCCGGCCGGACGCAGTCATCATAGCTGCGAAAGGGAAGACGTACAGCGAGGTCCTGGCCATGGTCACCCGAAGCGGAGACAGCCAGCTTTCCGGCCTGGGAAGCTGCGTGAAGAAGGTGAGACGAACCACGAACGGCAACCTCTTGCTGGAGATGGCGAAGGAGAGTGCTGAGAGTGCAGAGTCCATGCGTACGTGCATAGCGCGGGTGCTCGGCGACTCGGCGGAGGTGCGAGCCATGTCGGAGGACTCGAAGGTGGCAGTACTCGAGATCCGAGAGTTAGACGCCCTAACTAAGGAGCCCGAGCTAGTGGCTGCGATCGCCGAGCAATACAGCCTGGATAAGGCAAAGGTCAAGGTGCGAAGCATCCGCCCGGGTTATGCCGAGTCCCAGACGGCTGTAATAAGCCTTCCATGCTCCCTGGCTAAGGCGGTGCTTAAGAGAGGAAAACTGCGCATAGGTTGGTCCTCATGCTCGATCAGGGAAAGGACGGGCCCCCCAAGATGCTATCGGTGCCTTGAGGCAGGTCACCTGGCATCCAACTGCAAAAGTGCGACTGACCGGAGTGGGTGTTGCATAAGATGCGGGGAAAAGGGCCATAAAGCTGCAAAGTGCTCCAACGAGCCAAAATGCTTTATCTGCGCTGCTTCCGGCAAGAAGGAGACGAGGCACCAGGCAGGCAGCAAAAGTTGCCCGTCAAGGAGCTTCAGCAGCAGTGGAGCCGGCCCCCGTAATGAGTCATGCAGTTGATTCAGCTGAACCTGAATCATTGCAGGGCCGCGCAGGACCTGCTGATGCAGACTGTGCGCGACCTGGACGTGGAGGTGGCGGTGCTCAGCGAGCCATACAAGGCTCCTAGCACACACGGCTGGGCCACGGACCGATCCGGCAAGGCTGCGCTATGGATGTGTGGACGGGAACACACCCACTTGTCCGACGTCAGATCTGCGGATGGTTTTGTTCGTGGTAGAGCTGGAGGGGTGTGGGTGTATAGCTGCTACCTGGCTCCGAGCCTCACCTTGGAGGCGTTTAGCAGCATCATCGACGCGCTCAGCGACGACATCCGGGGACGAAGCAACACAATAGTGGGCGGCGACTTCAACGCATGGGCACAGGATTGGGGGTCGCCCTCAACCAACGCCCGAGGCCGCACCATCCTGGAGGCTTTCGCTTCCCTGGACATTGCTCTGCTCAACGAGGGTACCCAGCAAACCTTCAATAGGGCGGGAGCAGGGTCCATAATCGACCTTACTTACGCTAGCAGCGCACTAGCCTGCCAAGCCAGGTGGAGAATAAGCGAAATCTACACAGCCAGCGACCACGAGGCCATCCTCGTTTCCCTCGGCGATAACCCACCCCGCAGATCGGTTCCGCCTAGCGCAAACAAGGCGTACCGGCAGGACACGTTCAACGCCCAAGCGTTCTCGGGTGCCTTAGCGGGCCTAGCCACCGACGAAGCGGACAGTGCCAATGTCGCTGCGCTCAAGCTGGCGGTAGCGGTCGAGCGTGCATGTGACGCAAGCATGCGGCAACGGAAAACGTTCCGAAGGCACCACAAACCTGTCTACTGGTGGAACGATGACATAGCTACCATACGCTCATCTTGCCTCCGAGCTAGAAGGCAAGCCCAGAGAGCGCGCGGCTCCCCGGATCTTCCAGCCCGTAGCGAGGCGTATAAGATCGCAAGGGCTGCCCTGAAGAAGGCGATAAGGACCAGCAAAAGAGAGTGCTTCCTTAAGCTCTGCGATGACGTCGAGGATGACCCATGGGGCGGGGCATACAAAAAGGTGGTGAAGTGCGTGAACGCCGGCAGCAAAGCACCATCGGACCCGGAGGCCCTGGAAGGCATAGTTCGGGTGCTTTTTCCAGTTGGTCATCCGCTGCATTACCCAGTGAGCAGAGAGTCCTTGGAGATTTGCCCGGTCTCGGAGCAGGAAATTGTTTTGTCCGCTAGGTCCCTAAACAACAAGAAGGCACCGGGTCCCGACTCGATCCCTAACAGGGCGACCAAAATGCTGCTCTCCCTGCATCCCAACGTGATCGCCGGGATCTTTAACAAGTGCCTGGCGGAAGGTACGTTCCCAGAGCGATGGAAGCGACAGAAGCTCCTTCTTCTGCCGAAGCCGGGGAAGCCCGCGGGAGAGGCGTCGTCGTACAGACCCATCTGTCTGCTGGACACGATCGGGAAGGTCTTCGAGAAGGTGATCGTCGCGAGGCTGGAGGCTGCAATAGAGCGCGCGGGCGGACTCTCGTCAAAACAGTTCGGTTTTCGGAAACGGAAATCGACTCTGGACGCCATCGAAATGGTCACCAACTTGGCCGCGAACGCCATCGCAGGCACAAGATGGAAAAATGGCGCCAAAGAGTACTGCCTAGTGGTAACACTGGACATCCGAAACGCTTTTAATTCTGCGGATTGGAGGCGGACACTGGAGGCCCTGGAAGCTTTCAACATCCCCGGTTACCTACTGAGGATCATCCGCAGCTATTTCAGCGAAAGGACGCTCATCCTGGATACCTCCTCGGGCTCCAGAACGCATGAGGTCTCAGCCGGAGTCCCGCAGGGCTCCGTCCTGGGTCCTCTGCTCTGGAACACGATGTATGACGGAGTGCTTAACCTTCCGCTAACCGCAAACACCACCATAGTCGGCTTTGCCGACGACGTGGCACTGGTGGTCGTAGCGAAAGAGCTGGCAGAGGCTGAGACAGCGGCAAACAGCGCGATCAGAGCGGTCGAGTCCTGGCTGGCAGTCGCCGGCCTAGAACTTGCCTCGCATAAGTCGGAAGCAGTATTGATTTCCAGCAGGAAGCGCGTGGAGACGGCCGAGATACGGGTAGGCGGCCTCCCAATTACCTCGCAGCGCGCGATAAGATACTTGGGCGTCATCTTGGATACACGCCTCTGCTTCAGAGAGCATCTGGAGTATATACACAAAAAGGCCAGCGAAACAGCAAGATCTCTCTCCCGAATCCTGCTTAATACCAGAGGCCCTAAGCAGTGCAGGAGGAAGCTCCTCACGAGTGTGATAACCTCGCAACTTCTCTACGCAGCCCCAGTCTGGGCAGAGGCAGCGAAGGTCAAAAGCTACGTGAGGGGCGCGGAAGGAACCTACCGCTTGAGCGCACTGAGAGTAGCGTGCGCCTTCAGGACCGTCTCCGACGAAGCGGCCCTGGTCATTGCGGGGCTGGTGCCGCTTGGCGACCTAGTGCAGGAAGCCCAGGAAGCCCGCCTCCATAGCGTACCGGACAATCCAACGGCAAGGCGCGAGGCCAGGGGGAGTGCCAGGAGCAGAAGCGTTGCCAGGTGGCAGGACAGGTGGGACAGATCCACCAAAGGCCGCTGGACCCACCGCCTGATTCCAGACATCAAAAGCTGGATAAGTCGGAAGCACGGAGAAGTCGACTTCTACCTGACTCAGGCTCTTAGTGGTCACGGATGCTTCAGAAGCTACCTGAAGCGATTCGGTCACGACACCGAGGATCACTGCCCAGAATGCGGGACCGGGGTGGAAGAAAATGCGCACCACGTACTCTTCGACTGCCATCGTTTCCACCATGAGCGGCAGGCGCTGGAGGAAGCCGTGGGTACGGCCATCTCAGTGGACAACCTGGTTTCCACCATGCTGGTCAGCCAGGTGACCTGGGACGCGACAGCCATGTTCGTGGCCAGCGTCTTGAAGACCTTGAGGACCATGGAGAACGAGAGGAGGACGCGAGCGGAGTAGGCGGCCTGCATATCGCGCGAAGCAATGCCTAGCGGCGGTACCGCGCGATACGGCCCTCTACACTGTTTCTGTTTGTCCTTCCCAGCAACCCTGTGTTACTTATGTAGTTATAGTCTTAAATGTTATGTTTTATGTTTTTTTTTTCAAATAAAAGAATACAAAAAAAAAAAAAAAAAAAAAAAAAAAAAAAAAAAAAAAAAAAAAAAAAACACCTACACTGGGAGAGCAGAGAGAGTTATTCACCACGAACAAGTGGCCACGGAGTTAGCGCCGTACGAGAGCAAAGGAGAGCAAGCATACGATCGAGCGCAAAACAACCCCCGAAAATTGGCACGCGCCAACGGGAGAGAGCGAGAGGGAAGCTGATGCACCGAAATGCAAGAGCAATGGAAAATTACCAGCGCGGCCGAAATTTGGCAAAGCAGCGTGGCTGGACTTTACTTTTGCGGAGGCGACGAAAACGTGTAGACGTGCGAGCGGTCGACGAAGTTTCAACGTAACCAAAACGGGAGTTTCTACGCGACGGAGTTTCTGCGGCCAACGATGACAATTTTATAACCCGAGACCAGCCAGGAGGTGGTGCTCGAAGTGACCAGTGATAGTGACGGCAGCCAGTGGAGTGCGGAGAATTTGGGTGGCCAAGGAGGCACCTTTTTGGAAGCGGACGGAGGCGAGGACGTGGCGGAAGCATCAGCCACAGGCAAACGTGTGTGTGTGCGGAAAAACGGAGACGGGTGAGTGCATAGGGAGAACCGCATTCTGGCCAGCGAGTGCATGTGCAGATAGAAATTTCTCGACGGCCAAGATGCGGTTTTCGCTAGAGTAGGCTAGAAATAATGCCCCTAAAACCTAAAAATCCTGCAAATTAAATAAAAACAAATGAAAGCTGAAATAAAAAAATCTGAAAAATGCAACTTTATTAAATAAAAAACAAATGAAAACTGAAATTAATAAAAATAAACTCGTACATATTTACATTTCGGTTCTTGCGGGGAATGGCTGAGTTTCGCCTACACTGGGAGAAATTTTACTCCAAACTTTAATAATAAAACTTTAAGTAAAAATTCTATTTAAATATATTTTGCTCTCGCGGAGAATCTAACCACTGACCGCCACTTCCGAGAGGCCGTACGCTGCCCACACTGGGAAAATAAATGCAGAGAAATTTAAAATGAGGAAAAATTAAATAAATTCAAGAAAAGCTCTCTTAAGTATAATTTTCGGCTCAAATCGAGTCCAGGAACCTACCGCTTGAGCGCACTGAGAGTAGCGTGCGCCTTCAGGACCGTCTCCGACGAAGCGGCCCTGGTCATTGCGGGGCTGGTGCCGCTTGGCGACCTAGTGCAGGAAGCCCAGGAAGCCCGCCTCCATAGCGTACCGGACAATCCAACGGCAAGGCGCGAGGCCAGGGGGAGTGCCAGGAGCAGAAGCGTTGCCAGGTGGCAGGACAGGTGGGACAGATCCACCAAAGGCCGCTGGACCCACCGCCTGATTCCAGACATCAAAAGCTGGATAAGTCGGAAGCACGGAGAAGTCGACTTCTACCTGACTCAGGCTCTTAGTGGTCACGGATGCTTCAGAAGCTACCTGAAGCGATTCGGTCACGACACCGAGGATCACTGCCCAGAATGCGGGACCGGGGTGGAAGAAAATGCGCACCACGTACTCTTCGACTGCCATCGTTTCCACCATGAGCGGCAGGCGCTGGAGGAAGCCGTGGGTACGGCCATCTCAGTGGACAACCTGGTTTCCACCATGCTGGTCAGCCAGGTGACCTGGGACGCGACAGCCATGTTCGTGGCCAGCGTCTTGAAGACCTTGAGGACCATGGAGAACGAGAGGAGGACGCGAGCGGAGTAGGCGGCCTGCATATCGCGCGAAGCAATGCCTAGCGGCGGTACCGCGCGATACGGCCCTCTACACTGTTTCTGTTTGTCCTTCCCAGCAACCCTGTGTTACTTATGTAGTTATAGTCTTAAATGTTATGTTTTATGTTTTTTTTTCAAATAAAAGAATACAAAAAAAAAAAAAAACAAAAAAAAAAAAACAAAAAAAAAAAAAAAAAAACACCTACACTGGGAGAGCAGAGAGAGTTATTCACCACGAACAAGTGGCCACGGAGTTAGCGCCGTACGAGAGCAAAGGAGAGCGAGCATACGATCGAGCGCAAAACAACCCCCGAAAATTGGCACGCGCCAACGGGAGAGAGCGAGAGGGAGCTGATGCACCGAAATGCAAGAGCAATGGAAAATTACCAGCGCGGCCGAAATTTGGCAAAGCAGCGTGGCTGGACTTTACTTTTGCGGAGGCGACGAAAACGTGTAGACGTGCGAGCGGTCGACGAAGTTTCAACGTAACCAAAACGGGAGTTTCTACGCGACGGAGTTTCTGCGGCCAACGATGACAATTTTATAACCCGAGACCAGCCAGGAGGTGGTGCTCGAAGTGACCAGTGATAGTGACGGCAGCCAGTGGAGTGCGGAGAATTTGGGTGGCCAAGGAGGCACCTTTTTGGAAGCGGACGGAGGCGAGGACGTGGCGGAAGCATCAGCCACAGGCAAACGTGTGTGTGTGCGGAAAAACGGAGACGGGTGAGTGCATAGGGAGAACCGCATTCTGGCCAGCGAGTGCATGTGCAGATAGAAATTTCTCGACGGCCAAGATGCGGTTTTCGCTAGAGTAGGCTAGAAATAATGCCCCTAAAACCTAAAAATCCTGCAAATTAAATAAAAACAAATGAAAGCTGAAATAAAAAAATCTGAAAAATGCAACTTTATTAAATAAAAAACAAATGAAAACTGAAATTAATAAAAATAAACTCGTACATATTTACATTTCGGTTCTTGCGGGGAATGGCTGAGTTTCGCCTACACTGGGAGAAATTTTACTCCAAACTTTAATAATAAAACTTTAAGTAAAAATTCTATTTAAATATATTTTGCTCTCGCGGAGAATCTAACCACTGACCGCCACTTCCGAGAGGCCGTACGCTGCCCACACTGGGAAAATAAATGCAGAGAAATTTAAAATGAGGAAAAATTAAATAAATTCAAGAAAAGCTCTCTTAAGTATAATTTTCGGCTCAAATCGAGTCCAGGAACCTACCGCTTGAGCGCACTGAGAGTAGCGTGCGCCTTCAGGACCGTCTCCGACGAAGCGGCCCTGGTCATTGCGGGGCTGGTGCCGCTTGGCGACCTAGTGCAGGAAGCCCAGGAAGCCCGCCTCCATAGCGTACCGGACAATCCAACGGCAAGGCGCGAGGCCAGGGGGAGTGCCAGGAGCAGAAGCGTTGCCAGGTGGCAGGACAGGTGGGACAGATCCACCAAAGGCCGCTGGACCCACCGCCTGATTCCAGACATCAAAAGCTGGATAAGTCGGAAGCACGGAGAAGTCGACTTCTACCTGACTCAGGCTCTTAGTGGTCACGGATGCTTCAGAAGCTACCTGAAGCGATTCGGTCACGACACCGAGGATCACTGCCCAGAATGCGGGACCGGGGTGGAAGAAAATGCGCACCACGTACTCTTCGACTGCCATCGTTTCCACCATGAGCGGCAGGCGCTGGAGGAAGCCGTGGGTACGGCCATCTCAGTAGACAACCTGGTTTCCACCATGCTGGTCAGCCAGGTGACCTGGGACGCGACAGCCATGTTCGTGGCCAGCTTCTTGAAGACCTTGAGGACCATGGAGAACGAGAGGAGGACGCGAGCGGAGTAGGCGGCCTGCATATCGCGCGAAGCAATGCCTAGCGGCGGTACCGCGCGATACGGCCCTCTACACTGTTTCTGTTTGTCCTTCCCAGCAACCTTGTGTTACTTATGTAGTTATAGTCTTAAATGTTATGTTTTATGTTTTTTTTTCAAATAAAAGAATACAAAAAAAAAAAAAAAAAAAAAAAAAAAAAAAAATAAAAACACCAACACTGGGAGAGCAGAGAGAGTTATTCACCACGAACAAGTGGCCACGGAGTTAGCGCCGTACGAGAGCAAAGGAGAGCGAGCATACGATCGAGCGCAAAACAACCCCCGAAAATTGGCACGCGCCAACGGGAGAGAGCGAGAGGGAAGCTGATGCACCGAAATGCAAGAGCAATGGAAAATTACCAGCGCGGCCGAAATTTGGCAAAGCAGCGTGGCTGGACTTTACTTTTGCGGAGGCGACGAAAACGTGTAGACGTGCGAGCGGTCGACGAAGTTTCAACGTAACCAAAACGGGAGTTTCTACGCGACGGAGTTTCTGCGGCCAACGATGACAATTTTATAACCCGAGACCAGCCAGGAGGTGGTGCTCGAAGTGACCAGTGATAGTGACGGCAGCCAGTGGAGTGCGGAGAATTTGGGTGGCCAAGGAGGCACCTTTTTGGAAGCGGACGGAGGCGAGGACGTGGCGGAAGCATCAGCCACAGGCAAACGTGTGTGTGTGCGGAAAAACGGAGACGGGTGAGTGCATAGGGAGAACCGCATTCTGGCCAGCGAGTGCATGTGCAGATAGAAATTTCTCGACGGCCAAGATGCGGTTTTCGCTAGAGTAGGCTAGAAATAATGCCCCTAAAACCTAAAAATCCTGCAAATTAAATAAAAACAAATGAAAGCTGAAATAAAAAAATCTGAAAAATGCAACTTTATTAAATAAAAAACAAATGAAAACTGAAATTAATAAAAATAAACTCGTACATATTTACATTTCGGTTCTTGCGGGGAATGGCTGAGTTTCGCCTACACTGGGAGAAATTTTACTCCAAACTTTAATAATAAAACTTTAAGTAAAAATTCTATTTAAATATATTTTGCTCTCGCGGAGAATCTAACCACTGACCGCCACTTCCGAGAGGCCGTACGCTGCCCACACTGGGAAAATAAATGCAGAGAAATTTAAAATGAGGAAAAATTAAATAAATTCAAGAAAAGCTCTCTTAAGTATAATTTTCGGCTCAAATCGAGTCCAGCTCGCGAGGGAACGACCCACAATCACGCTGGCCATGACTCACGTGAAATATTTTCCCAAAATGCCTAGATTTTAGGCCATAAATTCTGCCCTAGGAAGCGGTGGTCCCCAAAATCGACCCCTCTCTCGGTCTCCTTATAGCGATTGCTATGGGCCCGACCCAAAACGCGCTCCGCCGATTATTTCGCTCTACTGCAAAGACCGGACAAGCCATTTCTCTGGCTTCGTATCCCGGTAACTGACAACTACCATCTCACGTCAGTTTACCGCGCGTCAAAACACTTTGTCCCATATCTTTATAAATTTTTTCTGATAAAGAGGACCTTGGACGTGACTGAGACCTACCCCAGCCGTCGAACTTCCTTACAGAATGGCGCCCGAGCAGGGACATTGGGTTTACAAATTTTAGACGTCGAAAATATGGCCTAAAGACCCATTCGGATACGTCAAGTTCGAAAAATTTTCGGTTCCGCCACTTAGAGAAAATTTTTCTAAGTCGGAACGTATGGAGAGTCGGATGTCGAGGGACACCGAAATTTCTAGGGCAGAAAAACTACGGGAATATAAATATATATCGATAAGAATATATACCGGGCATTCTATATAACCTCAAAATCGAGAAACTTTGAATTTTCGAGAGGCACATGGCAAAAATAGGGAGAACTTAACCAAAAAGTATACCCACTCTAATAAACTCGTGGCACACGCAGCGGAAAATTTTATATCCCAGTCGCGAAAAGATCATAACCTAAAACGAGAGGTTATCCGATCACGTGACCAGAAACACACGTGAGCCAAGAAATAGAACCGAGCAGAGAAAGCAAAGAAGGGGAAAAAAAAAAGAGAGCGAGAGCGAAAAGCCCTCTAGGTAGCCAAGTCAGGTCGCGAGAATTTCGAAAGCAAGAGGCAGGGAAAAGCTAACACAAATTCCCCACAGCGCAGCCATTTTGTTTTCACCCTTCACTCTCATCGTCGTCTCCCTCACACCAGCGGCCATCGAGTACAGCCTGCAGAAACGCATCGGTGGGGGCTTCTCTTTTCAACCGTCGTCGAGCCAACGCGTACAGTCGCAGTTTTCAACAGGAACCAAAAATCATCGTCGTGAAAATGTTACCAAGTCTCGAGCACCGTCGAATAAAAGCTAAAGCATCGCCGAATTAACTTGAAACAAGCGTGAACATTTACAAGCTTACATCGCCGTCGAATCAAAATTTAATCGCCGTCGAGGAGAGCTACAGAATTAAATCGCCGTTTTTACATCGAATTTGGGTTCAATCTAGTTGCACTTCAAACGTCGCTTGAACCTCGCCTGAAATATCTCTCTCGACCTATCGAAATTTTCTTGTCGTTTGCCATTTGACTAATTATTTCACAGCAATATGGGCGCGCGTTGGATTTCGTATCTGCGGAAGCGAGAACTGGAGGCGATTTTGAAGGAGTTTTCCTTGGAAGCAGCCGGAACAGTCGAGGAAATGAGAAGCCGGTTGGCCGCATTTAATAATCGGGACGATCATGTACTGGAGATAGCCGAACGACTGCAGGAATGCGAGGCGGAGATCACAGCCGCCGTAACTGAGAGTAAACAACGTACACCGAGTCCGAATCCACACCCCCCGGGTACAGCGCAGCTTCAGATGCCAACACAGGAAGGCAGAGGTACCGCCACTACAGTCGGAGACATGGAGGCCAACCCGGTCAGACGGGTCCCATTTTTCCCAAGAAATCCGAGATGTCAGCAGCCACGCTCGCAGAGAAACTGAAGAATTGGGGAATTACTTTCGATGGGACCACGGACCCCATTACCTTTATCCAGCACTTCGAGGAACGAGCCACCGCATATGAAGTCGACGTGGAGAAGATGCCGCAGGCCATCCCTGGTCTCTTGACAGACACAGCTGAGCACTGGTTCCGGACGAGCCAGCTACTAGGAAAATCGTGGACGACCTTCAAGAAGGCGTTTCTTGACTTCTTCCTGCCACCTAGGTATTTTCAGAGACTCGACGATGAGATCCGCAACAGATACCAACGACAAGGAGAGCCATTTAAGCAGTACCTGGTAAACATTCGACTCATGATGCACCGAGCAGGATACAACGCGGAACAGGAGTTGGAACGAATCTACGAAAATCTTCAACCGGAATACCAGCTGTTTACAAGGAGACACGAGTTCACGACTTTGGAGCAACTTACCGCCTTAGTGGTAAACTATGAGGACACCCGCGATCGAGCCACAGGAAACCAAGCAAGGATGCTGGCCGAACTGCAGCCACCACCAGGGAGAGATGACTACGAGACCCCAGCGTATGCAGGAGCACCATCAACGAGCTACCAAAATGTCACGCGACCAGTCAGACGACCACCTACGCTCGCCGCAGTTCCGCAACTAGGTTCTCGAGTGGGAAACATATCGATGGTGCCGCATTGTAGATTAGCTTGCAGGAATTGTGCCCAGGAAGGACACCGTTCATACACGTGTCGCAATCGCAGAGTTCTCTTCTGCTGGGATTGTGGTCGCAGAGGAATACGCACTTACGAGTGCTGCCGTGTTTTACAGGTTCAGGATAGCAGAATCGTCGCGCAGGTACAGATCGAGGGTCAAATATTTAATGCCGTAATAGACACCGGAGCTAGCAGAAGTTTCGTGAGCGAACGAGTTGTTCAACGAGTAGGGACACCACATAACGTACGGTCGGTACGCACCCATGTCAGCCTGGCCGAAGGCTCGCGCAAGGAAATCACGAAGTCACTGGTAGCCAAAGTCCAGTTGGACCAACAATGGGTCACCTTTCCACTGTTAGTTTTACCTTCGATGGTGGAAGACGTGCTGTTGGGCATCGATTTCCTCTGTGGCGTATCTGCCACTATCCAATGTGGCCGCGCTTCACTGCAGCTGAGTCCTTTCTTAGTACCCAGCCCCAGGACCAATTCAGGTCTACCCTCGGTGTTAACAAATGCGTTTTCTCCCGAACCAACAGACAACAGCGAAGCCACGGGACCAGAACCAGCCAGCAACGATACAGATAACAGGATGCCAGATACCCCGACCAGCAGTATTTTAGGGCCACGAGACGAGATCGCCGTGCGGAACAATCCGTTTCGACGGAACCAGGCTACTGTTTCAGCGGAACCAGTAGAGAGAGTGCGATTGCCTTTCCCAGCCAACTCAGAGTATACACCTGACGCTGGAGGAATGTTAGCCGTACTCAAGTAGACCACGGAGCAGGAAGACCGCACCAAGGCGGCACCAGGAAGCACAGAGACCCGTAGCAGAGAAGCATCAGCAGCAGAGAGCCTGTACCGTGACAGGAGCAGAATCCAGGATATACCCGCACCCAAGCGGAAGCATCAGAGGAACGTCATCGAGGAGCCCGCACCCCGGCGGCATAGCAGCAGGAGCCCCGGGCAAGGAGAAGGAGACGCCAGCACTGGCCGCGGCCATCATATCCGCCGCGTCCACATCACCACGGAGAACGAGATCTCCATTTTTCGCGCCCCCGAAGAAAGAGGGGGATGTGAGGAGTCGTTCGACTTCCCACAAATACTGGCGGCCAACTACAACGGCAACCGCGCCAGCCGCCGACAACAAAAACAGCTCCCGCAGCCAACAACAACAGCAGAGTTAACGTCAGCCGAACCATAACAACAGCGCCAGCAGCGAATATCAACAGCGCCAGCAGCGAATATCAACAGCGTCAGCAGCGCCCAAAAACAACAACAACGGCGGTCAGGAGCCGGCAGCGACAACAACAGTAGCCGACGGCAATAACAACTGCCGCCAACGCTCATGGAGAGCCGCAGCAGCTAGCAGCGAAATCAAAACAAACCGGCAAATGCCCACAAATTATTCTCACTTTGTAAAATAAGCTTTGGAAATAATTTTGTATAATACTTTAATCACTTCTCACTTTGTAAACATAAGCTTTGTACATCATCATTTTCTATTGTTTTTGTAAAATAAGCTCTGTATATTTAAGCAGCCAAGTTTCGCACTATAATCATCTTCTAGTTGTACAGAATTTAAGCGTAGTCAAGAATTAGTAGTTATCTTTGGTTCCCCGTTCTCACATCTCTAGATCGCGCAGAACCGCATTCTGGCCAGCGAGTGCATGTGCAGATAGAAATTTCTCGACGGCCAAGATGCGGTTTTCGCTAGAGTAGGCTAGAAATAATGCCTCAAAAACCCTAACCTAAAAATCCCTGCAAATTAAATAAAAACAAATGTGTTTAGGAGTGGGGTGGCTGGTAAATCCTCCGCAAAAGGATCAATAAAAGTTTATCCCACGAAGCAGAAAAACGCAGAAAAAAGATCCAGAAATTCGGGGGTCGAAAAATGACATCGGCGGAGTGCCCGTAGCATACATATATTTTCGCATTCAATTTGGAACTAAACTTAGCTTAGCCTAAGGGCCCGCTGCCGGCCGAGAAGCCCAGCTTAACAGCGCGAGAGCGGGAGAGCGGGAGAACCGTGAATTGGAGCGGCTCGTCTAGAAGCGAGCGACGATCGGGAGCACGGGAGCGTGCGATCGGGAATACCGAGGAGCGGAGAGCGGGCGAGCGTTGCCAAGCTGGGAACGCTTGAGCTTTTGGACGCTCGGTGGGCAGAGGGGGAGCAGAGGGGCCTCCTGGCGTAAACATTCTCCCCCCACTTGCAATCACTCGGGTTGCAATAAACCCGTACAGGACGATGGTATGGAGGGGCGTCAGATCGCTGCGTAGATGCTTGATGCTGGAGCGACGAGTAGCCATGAAGGACGGATGAGTGCCAAGGAGAGGCGGATGATTGCCATGGAGAGGCGGGAGCTTGTCGTAAGCGGATGAACGTTGGCAGACTCGGCTACGGTAGGACTAAGTACCTCGGGTACGTCTGCTTTCCAGCGCGATCGGGGTGTGTGGAAATGTATCCCTCGTATGTGATCTGGATGAAAGAGGATGACATGGAGATGAGTAATGGTCAAACACGAAGAAATGAAGTAGAACTAGAAGTTATGGGGTGACCGATGCTGCGAGCGGAGTGGATGCTCTGGACGGTCATGCGGATGCAGGAGAGTGTGGTGGTGCTGATTGCACGTCTTGCATCGGTCACCGCTGCGGCAGGTTCCCTCGGAATGTTCGTGGGCCAAACAGTTAGAACAATAGCGGTGGTCGAGAACCGCACGGAGCCTCTTCTCAGCGCAGAGTTTGAGGAACTGTTGGCATTTCCGGAGCGGATGGTTCCCTTGGCAGACTCGGCATTGGTAGGAAAAAATACCTCGTGAACGTCTGCTCTTGCTGTCGTCGTACGGAACCCAGTACTTGGAGGAATCGGCAGACGTGGTCACTCGTGTGGAGAACGAGGAAATTCTTTGGGTGGGTGCAGGTCGAGGACTAGATGGAGCGGAGGGTCTTGAAACATTAGTAGTAGGATTGTCGCGGTGCAGCAGAGTGTGATGCCGGCTGTGGCACGTAAAGCTGGAATGGGCACTAGTACAGTCCCGTTGCTGGTGCCCGCGCGAAAAACAATTCAAGCAGAGTTGCTTTCTTCGGATGAAGTCTGTCCGCTCATTGACATTCATGTCCAGGAAAAACGGACATATACGGATAGGGTGGTCCTCTCTGGAACATAGATTACACCTTCTCGGTGTTGGAGCCACCCTAGCTTCGTGTGAATTGAGCCTGCGCACCGGTGGATTGGCATTTGCTGACTTTGGCGGAAAATGCCCAGAGCCGCTAGGCCTGACGTCGTCGATGGCCTCCAAAGTGCGATGGCGCTCAGTCAGAAATGCGTCCAACTCCTTCCAGGTTGGAATTTCGGCTTTATTGCGAATTGATTGCTCCCACAAGGAAAGCGTAATCTGGGGAAGCTTCGAGGAGACCATATACACAAGAAGGCAGTCCCACGCCTCGACTTCAATGGAGGACATTTGTAACGCGGTCAAACAGCTTTGAATTGTGCCTTGGAGCTCTTTTAGAGCGACTCCGGATTCTTGAGGAACAGCCTGGATGTTAAAAAGAATCTTTAACTGACTGTTGACTAACAAGCGCTTATTTTCGAAGCGGTCGGAAAGGCTGCTCCATGCTGAGACGAAACCCTCGTTGGTCAGAGGGGCCTTTGAAACGATGGCATGAGCATCGCCGCTTGTCTTCGAAAGTAGGTGGAATAACCTCTCCACAGGCGTAAGTCGGGAATTATTAATGTAAATCGCCGTGAAGAGGTCCCGGAAGGTGGGCCAACGAAGATAATCGCCTGTGAAGACCTCGGTGTCCACTGGTGGCAATCGACAACCCATGGACGGGGGTGTGGGCGCAGGGGCGGAAGCCTGAATGGACTGGGAGGCGGCCTTGTCGATAATTTGCTGCAGCTGTACAAGACATCTCGAATATACGGAGTAGCACTCGCTGTACTTGGATTCAAGCTCAGTGGCAGTGGCTGTACTGTCGGAGGACACGGAAAGAAGATCGGAGCAGCTTTCATAGCTTTTCTCCACCTTGTCCCACAGGGCCCGAATTTGGTCCCGATGGACCCGGCACAGGGTGGGGGAAAACCTCTCCGCGTCAGAAGCGCTCGGAATGTAGATGTTAGCTTCGAATTGGCTAACACGGGCTGTCGTCGAAATGAACTTTCGCAGGGCGATGTCTAGGGCATTTTGAGCCATTTTGGAACCCGACTGAGTGAGTCTTGGCGAAGGAACGGGACCAGAATCGACGGATTTGTCGCTTTTTGCCCTTGCGTTGGCAGTGGCTTTTTGTTGTTCCCCGTAGACAACTCAATTTGGGACTCGGCAGATCAGCGGTTGTCGACTGACCTGAGCGAAGGATGCCTGATTCGAAGTGGAAAGCAGAGTCGGGAACCAGAACGTAGTCCGTACTGTCCGTGATCGTGGTGGAGTAGGAAGCAGAGATGTCTATATATAGCCCGTGGCTCGGAAGTGGAGCTTGTCTAAATTGGAAAATTAATTTATTAATTATAATCCGTAATAACAAAAAAATTAATTAATAATTAATGTCGGAAATAATTAATGTGAATTATTTAAGGACTTGCACGTAATTATTACGGAGCCGGAAAGGCGGAATTAAAATATAAACCTTGGCTTTGACTCGGGGAAAACTCACTGGGCTATGCCGTCGGCAAAGCAGTGCATAAGTGAGGCGCCTATGAGAGACGAAAGGCACAGAAACCGAAACAACAACAACAGCAGCACGGCTGATGCGGCGGTTAGTGCGGGGGTCCGAAAACAACCATAAATCGAAGTTTGGTTTAAGAAAAGCCGTCGGCAAAACACAGCCTAAGTGAAGAGCTCAGGAGAGAGACCAAAACGGAACTTGAGGAACAACAACAATAACAACACGTTTGCTGCGGCGGTTGTGTGGATGTGGAGACAAAATCTTGGTTATTTTTGTTATTGTTTGATGGTTATTTAATTCCTGTATGTAAGGCATAAAATATAAATACGTATGCAATTGTATGAGCATGCAAAATATGTATGGAAAAGTTGTCTTTATTTTGTACAGTGGAAACCCGAGAACTGGACTGGAGTTGTAAGGGCGTACAAAAAATATTGGAGGCCGAAAATATATTTATATATTGGCATAAGTACAGTAGAGCATCGAGAAGTGGACTGTATTATTCGAAGTTGAAGGAATTGTGTTCAAGAAAATATCGAGGCGGCGAGAAACACACAGTGACCGAATTATACATATGAGAATAAAATCTCGGGTAGGGGGCCGAATTCGGCAACACGAAATATTCACTGTAGAATTTTCACTGCCGCACTGTATGTGCGTATGTCAAGACCGTTTTATTCGTTGATGTACGGCCGAATATAGGGACGTATGTGTGTATGTACGGAGAAATGTACAACGGGCCGAAGAATTGGAGTAAAAAGCGGCGATAATTATGCCGTTGCAGAATGAAGTGCAGGCAAATGGAAGTGGAGAAAATTGGCTTTGGAAATGATTTTTAAGTTGTCTAATTGCCGTGATGTCGGAAAACTCGGACGAGGAGTTGACAAAAAATCGTCCGCAGGTTGAGCGAAATTTAAATTTCGGACAACTGTTGACGACCGGCAATTAGAGACGGGAGGAAACTTTTTACTTATCTTTTCTGCGGCGGCACCACCAAAGCTGCTGGGAAAAAAGGATTCCAGGACGATATCCTTATCCGGCTCGAAGGACCATGTTTAGGAGTGGGGTGGCTAGGATATTCTCCGCAAAAGGATCAGTAGAAGTTTATCCCACGAAGTAGAAAAACGCAGAAAATTCGGGGGTCGAAAAATGACATCGGCGGAGTGCCCGTAGCATACATATATTTTCGCATTCAATTTGGAACTAAACTTAGCTTAGCCTAAGGGCCCGCTGCCGGCCGAGAAGCCCAGCTTAACAGCGCGAGAGCGGGAGAGCGGGAGAACCGTGAATTGGAGCGGCTCATCTAGAAGCGAGCGACGATCGGGAGCACGGGAGCGTGCGATCGGGAATACCGAGGAGCGGAGAGCGGGCGAGCGTTGCCAAGCTGGGAACGCTTGAGCTTTTGGACGCTCGGTGGGCAGAGGGGGAGCAGAGGGGGAGCAGAGGGGCCTCCTGGCGTAAACAAAATGAAAGCTGAAATAAAAAAATCTGAAAAATGCAACTTTATTAAATAAAAAACAAATGAAAACTGAAATTAATAAAAATAAACTCGTACATATTTACATTTCGGTTCTTGCGGGGAATGGCTGAGTTTCGCCTACACTTGGAGAAATTTTACTCCAAACTTTAATAATAAAAATTTAAGTAAAAATTCTATTTAAATATATTTTGCTCTCGCGGAGAATCTAACCACTGACCGCTACTTCCGAGAGGCCGTACGCTGCCCACACTGGGAAAATAAATGCAGAGAAATTTAAAATGAGGAAAAATGAAATAAATTCAAGAAAAGCTCTCTTAAGTATAATTTTCGGCTCAAATCGAGTCCAGCTCGCGAGGGAACGACCCACAATCACGCTGGCCATGACTCACGTGAAATATTTTCCCAAAATGCCTAGATTTTAGGCCATAAATTCTGCCCTAGGAAGCGGTGGTCCCCAAAATCGACCCCTCTCTCGGTCTCCTTATAGCGATTGCTATGGGCCCGACCCAAAACGCGCTCCGCCGATTATTTCGCTCTACTGCAAAGACCAGACAAGCCATTTCTCTGGCTTCGTATCCCGGTAACTGACAACTACCATCTCACGTCAGTTTACCGCGCGTCAAAACACTTTGTCCCATATCTTTATAAATTTTTTCTGATAAAGAGGACCTTGGACGTGACTGAGACCTACCCCAGCCGTCGAACTTCCTTACAGAATGGCGCCCGAGCAGGGACATGGGGTTTACAAATTTTAGACGTCGAAAATATGGCCTAAAGACCCATTCGGATACGTCAAGTTCGAAAAAATTTCGGTTCCGCCACTTAGAGAAAATTTTTCTAAGTCGGAACGTATGGAGAGTCGGATGTCGAGGGACACCGAAATTTCTAGGGCAGAAAAACTACGGGAATATAAATATATATCGATAAGAATATATACCGGGCATTCTATATAACCTCAAAATCGAGAAACTTTGAATTTTCGAGAGGCACATGGCAAAAATCGGGAGAACTTAACCAAAAAGTATACCCACTCTAATAAACTCGTGGCACACGCAGCGGAAAATTTGATATCCCAGTCGCGAAAAGATCATAACCTAAAACGAGAGGTTATCCGATCACGTGACCAGAAACACACGTGAGCCAAGAAATAGAACCGAGCAGAGAAAGCAAAGAAGGGGGAAAAAAAAGAGAGCGAGAGCGAAAAGCCCTCTAGGTAGCCAAGTCAGGTCGCGAGAATTTCGAAAGCACGAGGCAGGGAAAAGCTAACACAAATTCCCCACAGCGCAGCCATTTTGTTTTCACCCTTCACTCTCATCGTCGTCTCCCTCACACCTGCGGCCATCGAGTACAGCCTGCAGAAACGCATCGGTGGGGGCTTCTCTTTTCAACCGTCGTCGAGCCAACGCGTACAGTCGCAGTTTTCAACAGGAACCAAAAATCATCGTCGTGAAAATGTTACCAAGTCTCGAGCACCGTCGAATAAAAGCTAAAGCATCGCCGAATTAACTTGAAATCATCGTCGTGAACATTTACAAGCTTACATCGCCGTCGAATCAAAATTTAATCGCCGTCGAGGAGAGCTGCAGAATTAAATCGCCGTTTTTACATCGAATTTGGGTTCAATCTAGTTGCACTTCAAACGTCGCTTGACCCTCGCCTGAAATATCTCTCTCGACCTATCGAAATTTTCTTGTCGTTTGCCATTTGACTAATTATTTCACAGCAATATGGGCGCGCGTTGGATTTCGTATCTGCGGAAGCGAGAACTGGAGGCGATTTTGAAGGAGTTTTCCTTGGAAGCAGCCGGAACAGTCGAGGAAATGAGAAGCCGGTTAGCCGCATTTAATAATCGGGACGATCATGTACTGGAGATAGCCGAACGACTGCAGGAATGCGAGGCGGAGATCACAGCCGCCTTAACTGAGAGTAAACAACGTACACCGAGTCCGAATCCACACCCCCCGGGTACAGCGCAGCTTCAGATGCCAACACAGGAAGGCAGAGGTACCGCCACTACAGTCGGAGACATGGAGGCCAACCCGGTCAGACGGGTCCCATTTTTCCCAAGAAATCCGAGATGTCAGCAGCCACGCTCGCAGAGAAACTGAAGAATTGGGGAATTACTTTCGATGGGACCACGGACCCCATTACCTTTATCCAGCACTTCGAGGAACGAGCCACCGCATATGAAGTCGACGTGGAGAAGATGCCGCAGGCCATCCCTGGTCTCTTGACAGACACAGCTGAGCACTGGTTCCGGACGAGCCAGCTACTAGGAAAATCGTGGACGACCTTCAAGAAGGCGTTTCTTGACTTCTTCCTGCCACCTAGGTATTTTCAGAGACTCGACGATGAGATCCGCAACAGATACCAACGACAAGGAGAGCCATTTAAGCAGTACCTGGTAAACATTCGACTCATGATGCACCGAGCAGGATACAACGCGGAGCAGGAGTTGGAACGAATCTACGAAAATCTTCAACCGGAATACCAGCTGTTTACAAGGAGACACGAGTTCACGACTTTGTAGCAACTTACCGCCTTAGTGGTAAACTATGAGGACACCCGCGATCGAGCCACAGGAAACCAAGCAAGGATGCTGGCCGAACTGCAGCCACCACCAGGGAGAGATGACTACGAGACCCCAGCGTATGCAGGAGCACCATCAACGAGCTACCAAAATGTCACGCGACCAGTCAGACGACCACCTACGCTCGCCGCAGTTCCACAACTAGGTTCTCGAGTGGGAAACATATCGATGGTGCCGCATTGTAGATTAGCTTGCAGGAATTGTGCCCAGGAAGGACACCGTTCATACACGTGTCGCAATCGCAGAGTTCTCTTCTGCTGGGATTGTGGTCGCAGAGGAATACGCACTTACGAGTGCTGCCGTGTTTTACAGGTTCAGGATAGCAGAATCGTCGCGCAGGTACAGATCGAGGGTCAAATATTAAATGCCGTAATACACACCGGAGCTAGCAGAAGTTTCGTGAGCGAACGAGTTGTTCAACGAGTAGGGACACCACATAACGTACGGTCGGTACGCACCCATGTCAGCCTGGCCGAAGGCTCGCGCAAGGAAATCACGAAGTCACTGGTAGCCAAAGTCCAGTTGGACCAACAATGGGTCACCTTTCCACTGTTAGTTTTACCTTCGATGGTGGAAGACGTGCTGTTGGGCATCGATTTCCTCTGTGGCGTATCTGCCACTATCCAATGTGGCCGCGCTTCACTGCAGCTGAGTCCTTTCTTAGTACCCAGCCCCAGGACCAATTCAGGTCTACCCTCGGTGTTAACAAATGCGTTTTCTCCCGAACCAACAGACAACAGCGAAGCCACGGGACCAGAACCAGCCAGCAACGATACAGATAACAGGATGCCAGATACCCCGACCTGCAGTATTTTAGGGCCACGAGACGAGATCGCCGTGCGGAACAATCCGTTTCGACGGAACCAGGCTACTGTTTCAGCGGAACCAGTAGAGAGAGTGCGATTGCCTTTCCCAGCCAACTCAGAGTATACACCTGACGCTGGAGGAATGTTAGCTGTACTCAAGTAGACCACGGAGCAGGAAGACCGCACCAAGGCGGCACCAGGAAGCACAGAGACCCGTAGCAGAGAAGCATCAGCAGCAGAGAGCCTGTACCGTGACAGGAGCAGAATCCAGGAAATACCCGCCCCCAGGCGGAAGCATCAGAGGAACGTCATCGAGGAGCCCGCACCCCGGCGGCATAGCAGCAGGAGCCCGCACACGGCGGCACATCAGCGAGAACCCCACTCAAGGCGGCATCAGCATCAGGAGTTCGCACACGGCGGACACATCATCGAGAAGACCGCACACGGCGGACACATCAGCGCGAAGACCCGCACACGGCAGACACAGCCGCACGAATACCGCACCAGGGCGGAACTAGCAGAGCAACAGCAGCAGCAGAGAAGCAGAACATCATCCCACAGGAATACCCGCATCAAGACGGAAGCAACGGAGAAGCATTCGAGGATACCCGCAGACGGCGGAAGTACACACGGAGAACAGCAGCGCAGCAGCAGCTTCAGAAGTCCGTATGAAGACTGCACGACAGCAACAAACTTGCTCAAAAATAAGCCGACGAGTGACGCTCGATCTGGCCAAGGCAAGAGCCAACCAGGAACACTGCGACAGGAGCCAATGCTTGAGTTAGTGGGGGCCACTTGCTGGAGGGTGCGCCTTCCCAACGTTCCCACTCCCCTAAGGGGGAAACTCAACGCTCTCAGTACCAGCATTAGCCCACGTTCCCCCTCACTAATAACTAACCCCCAAATAAAACCACTAGTTAGTCATATTAGTAAACCTGAAAGGCTAATAAAACTTTGTTTTCCTACAGCGCGTCATACCCAAGCCGTCGATTTTACACGGACCAGCCAGCCCGCTCGACGCAAGAAAGCTCGTCTCAGGCCTGGGCCAAGAGGCCTTACACGCTTGGACAGCAGCGGTGGTGCCAAGCCTGGTACCATCCGCGCCCCGTTGAGTGACCGCGAGCTCCGAGAGAGAGGGTGCCAGCGTTGGCCACGGCCGCCACCACAAGCAACGACGACGATGATCTGGCCACCGTCATCCCGGGAAATTCTTCCCCGGGCAAGGAGAAGGAGACGCCTGCACTGGCCGCGGCCATCATATCCGCCGCGTCCACATCACCACGGAGAACGAGATCTCCATTTTTTCGCGCCCCCGAAGAAAGAGGGGGGTGTGAGGAGTCGTTCGACTTCCCACAAATACTGGCGGCCAACTGCAACGGCAACCGCGCCAGCCGCCGACAACAAAAACAGCTCCCGCAGCCAACAACAACAGCAGAGTCAACGTCAGCCGAACCATAACAACAGCGCCAGCAGCGAATATCAACAGCGTCAGCAGCGAATATCAACAGCGCCAGCAGCGAATATCAACAGCGTCAGCAGCGAACAACAACAGCGTCAGCAGCGCCCAAAAACAACAACAACGGCGGTCTGGAGCCGGCAGCGACAACAACAGTAGCCGACGGCAATAACAACTGCCGCCAACGCTCATGGAGAGCCGCAGCAGCAGCGAAATCAAAACAAACCGGCAAATGCCCACAAATTATTCTCACTTTGTAAAATAAGCTTTGGAAATAATTTTGTATAATACTTTAATCACTTCTCACTTTGTAAACATAAGCTTTGTATCATCATTTTCTATTGTTTTTGTAAAATAAGCTCTGTATATTTAAGCAGCCAAGTTACGCACTATAATCATCTTCCAGTTGTACAGAATTTAAGCGTAGTCAAGAATTAGTAGTTATCTTTGGTTCCCCGTTCTCACATCTCTAGATCGCGCAGAACCGCATTCTGGCCAGCGAGTGCATGTGCAGATAGAAATTTCTCGACGGCCAAGATGCGGTTTTCGCTAGAGTAGGCTAGAAATAATGCCTCAAAAACCCTAACCTAAAAATCCCTGCAAATTAAATAAAAACAAATGAAAGCTGAAATAAAAAAATCTGAAAAATGCAACTTTATTAAATAAAAAACAAATGAAAACTGAAATTAATAAAAATAAACTCGTACATATTTACATTTCGGTTCTTGCGGGGAATGGCTGAGTTTCGCCTACACTGGGAGAAATTTTACTCCAAACTTTAATAATAAAAATTTAAGTAAAAATTCTATTTAAATATATTTTGCTCTCGCGGAGAATCTAACCACTGACCGCTACTTCCGAGAGGCCGTACGCTGCCCACACTGGGAAAATAAATGCAGAGAAATTTAAAATGAGGAAAAATTAAATAAATTCAAGAAAAGCTCTCTTAAGTATAATTTTCGGCTCAAATCGAGTCCAGCTCGCGAGGGAACGACCCACAATCACGCTGGCCATGACTCACGTGAAATATTTTCCCAAAATGCCTAGATTTTAGGCCATAAATTCTGCCCTAGGAAGCGGTGGTCCCCAAAATCGACCCCTCTCTCGGTCTCCTTATAGCGATTGCTATGGGCCCGACCCAAAACGCGCTCCGCCGATTATTTTGCTCTACTGCAAAGACCGGACAAGCCATTTCTCTGGCTTCGTATACCGGTAACTGACAACTACCATCTCACGTCAGTTTACCGCGCGTCAAAACACTTTGTCCCATATCTTTATAAATTTTTTCTGATAAAGAGGACCTTGGACGTGACTGAGACCTACCCCAGCCGTCGAACTTCCTTACAGTATCCACGGCAGAATTTGTACTTATATTAGTTTTTAAAAGGCTAATACATTTGCATACTCAATTGTAAATTTGTAAACAAAAAGTTCACAACTCAGCTAATAATGCCTGAATCCACTTCAGAATTTATATTTATATTAGTTTTTACACGTCTAATACATTTGCATACTGACCTAATAATGTCTGTATCCACTTCAGAATTAGTATTTATAATAGTTTTTACACGGCTTATACATTTGCATACTCAATTGTAAATTTGAAAACAAAAAGTTCACAACTCCGCTTATAATGCATGTATCCACGGCAGAATTTGTATTTATAATAGTTTTTACACGGCTTATACATTTGCATACTCAATTGTAAATTGTAAACAAAAAGTTCACAACTCCGCTAATAATGAATGTATCCACGGCAGAATTTGTACTTATATTAGTTTTTAGAAGGCTAATACATTTGCATACTTAATTGTAAATTTGTAAACAAAAAGTTCACAACTCAGCTATTAATGCATGTATCCACTTCAGAATTTGTATTTATAATAGTTTTTACACGGCTAATACATTTGCATACTCAATTGTAAATTTGTAAACAACAAGTTCACAACTCCGATTATAGTGCATGTATCCACGGCAGAATTCATACTTATATTAGTTTTTAGAAGGCTAATACATTTGCATACTCTATTGTAAATTTGTAAACAAAAAGTTCATTACTCAGCTAATAATGCATGTATCCACGGCAGAATTTGTACTTATATTAGTTTTTACACGGTTTATACATTTGCATACTCAATTGTAAATTTGTAAACAAAACGTTCACAACTCAGCTAATAATGCCTGAATCCACTTCAGAATTTATATTTATATTAGTTTTTACACGTCTAATACATTTGCATACTCAATTGTAAATTTGTAAACAAAAAGTTCACAACTCCGCTTATAATGCATATTGTCTTGCTTCATGCGGAGTTGCCTTAAACGGCCCCCCACACAAGTAGGTCCGAAGAGAGGGATAACTTCAAGGGTGCGGTTTTATTCTGTGAATACATTAAATTAGCCTAATACATTTTTAAACTAACTTAAGCTTACCGCAGTGTGCCCTCCTACAATTCACAAGACAATGAAAAAGCACAATTTAGGCGGCATTCACAGTGCCGATATTAGTAGGCCCCTACTTCATGGGCCAAGAAATCCATACAACATCGGATAACTTACAAAATACTAGAATTTCCTTCCAACACTTATTCTACCTATCGATTACAATGTTTGGCCGTCGACATCCCCGACCCCGTGAAGAACCGCTTCACTCAAATCCAAAACTGCAAGTTTCGAGACAGGCCGCA
Source organism: Drosophila kikkawai (assembly GCF_030179895.1). Classification (NCBI taxonomy): domain Eukaryota; kingdom Metazoa; phylum Arthropoda; class Insecta; order Diptera; family Drosophilidae; genus Drosophila; species Drosophila kikkawai. The sequence continues at coordinate 63,521 of NW_027222636.1, forward strand.
ACATTGTCCGAGATAGTCCGTTGTCGCTCACGCGCACACTGGCGCGTCTGACGACTCCATCAGCTCCGCTGTAGACCTCCTCCACGATGCCCTTGCGCCACTCTCGTCTGGGCAAGGCAGGATCGCAGACGAAGACCATATCGCCCTGGCGGATGGGCTCCGTTCTCCGGCACCACTTCTCGCGGCGCACCAGCGTAGGCAGGTACTCCAGGACCCACCTCCTCCAGAAACGGTCTCGCAGCATGCGAGCAATCCTCCACTGCTTTCGCGTAGAACCCTCCTTGGGCAGCTCCGCCTCCAAACCAGGCGTATTCGGCAGGTTAGCTGCTCCCTTGAGCAGGTCGTTTGGCGTCAACGGCGCCTCCTGGTCCGCATCCACCGGCAAGTGGGTGAGCGGACGCGAATTGACCACATTCTCCGCCTCGATCAGTAGACTTTCCAATACGTGATCCCTCGGCGCGACTTCCTTCAATGTATGGCGCAGCACTCGCTTGACGCACTGCACCATCCGCTCCCATACTCCACCCTCGGACGGGTTCGATGGGCAATTAAAGACCCATTCAATGCTCCTGCTGGATAACTCACTCTGTATTCTCTCCGTCTCGAACACGTCTCCGAATCGTCTGGCCTCCCTGTCAGCTCCCACGAAGTTCTTGCCGTTGTCACTCCGCAGTCTATGTACCGGTCCTCTACGGCAGACGAAGTTCCTGATCGCAATTATGCAGGAATCCGTCGACAGGTCATGCGCCAGCTCCAGATGAATCGCCCTTGTCGTCAAACACGTGAACAAGGCGACCCAACGCTTCTCTCGGTGACGGGCAACAGTCACCAGCAGTGGTCCAAAGTAGTCCAATCCAGTATATTTGAATGGCCATCCACCCGCTTCCAATCGATCCTCTGGAAGGGGTGCCATTATCGGCGGCGTCGGCCGCGTTCGCTGCAACTTGCACTCGTAGCACGACGAGATCACCTCCTTCAGCATGCGCCTCATCTTCGTGACCCAGAATCTCGTCCGGATCTGAGCAATCGTCGCATCCACGTTTTGATGCTTCATCTGGGCGTGGAAGTGTCTCACAATCATCTCAGTAAGACTGTGCCTGTGTGACAGTATCACAGGCCTCCTCGCACTGTACGGCATGCACAGCGCAGCATCAACTCTGCCATGAACTCGCAGAACTCCATGTTCATCCATGTACGGCGCCAGACCTCGAATCTCGCTCGAGCTGGCGACTTCCTTTCCGTGTTTCGCCGACCTCATTTCATCGGGAAACGATTCCAATTGGGCCTGCCTGACCAGCAGGTTCTCCGCGGCCTCACACTCCTTTGCAGTGAGTCCGTATTCCTCGAGCTCGCTTCTCTGTCTGCGGCACCAACGCGCAAACCTCAAGACCCAGGCTGTGGTCCTCACCAGGCGGCTGAAGCTCGAGAATCTCTGGAACGGAATGACAAATTCATTTGTGGCCACCAATGCAAACTCACTCGGCATCCCCTCGTCATCAGATGCATCCGGAACACGCTCAGTTCCCTCCTCAGGCACTGGCCAGCCGCTCGCTGGCTGCCTCAAAAATGCGGGACCGCTTAGCCACCGGGATTCCGGGCTAAGGTCCGCCTTGTTCTGCGACCGCGTCGCATCATCCGCTGCGTTGTCAGCTGTAGGTACCCATCTCCACTGGGAAACCTCCGACGACTCCAAAATCTCCGCCACTCGGTTGCCAACAAACTGCTTATACCGGCGGTGGGTGCTGCCGATCCATCTCAGCACCGTTTTTGAGTCCGTCCATAATACCGTTTCGCTGATGTCCACACTGTGCTCCTCCTTGATAGTGTTTATCAATCTGGTTCCAAGAACCGCTGCCTGCAGCTCCAGCCGTGGGATTGACATCGTTCTCATCGGCGCGCACTTCGTCTTTGCGCACACGAAACTAGCCAGCACTTTGCCATCCTCGTACATGACCCTCCAATAGGCCACCGCCGCGAATGCAGATTGACTCGCATCCACGAACACGTGCAACTCGATGGTCCGAACTGCTCCATGCCCAAAATAGTGCCGAGGACATCGGAACTGTCCCACGGCGTCCATCTGCCTGCGCCAGGCAGCAAAGGCTCTGCCTATCTCCTCCGGTAGTGGTTCGTCCCACTGGATCTTCTGCCTCCATATCTCTCGCAGCAACAGCTTCGCTGTAATCATAAGGCGGCACAGGAATCCCAATGGGTCGAATGTTGACATCAGCAGGCTCAAATACTCCCTCTTTGTAGGGACTCGATCTCCACTTAGAACGCTTTCTGGCACTCGATGATACTCCACGTTGAATCTGAAGTCATCCGTTGCTACCTGCCAGCGCATTCCAAGGATCTTCTGCTCAGCCTCACCCCATCCGACGCTCTTGACTCGTCCAGGTGGTCCCAACGCCGCTTCCACGATGGGTGAGCTGGATGAAAACTGGCATAGTTCGAAGCCAGCCTCCGCATGTATCTCCTTCACTCGGGTAGATACCGCAATAGCCTCGCTCTCTGTAGCGAAACTGTCCACATAGTCATCAACATAATGGTGGTCGATGATGGCCTTGACTGCCCTCGGATCTGAATCCCGAAACTTCAGGGCATTCAGCGTCTTCACGTAATGCGCAGTGCTCGGCGAGCAGGCTGCTCCAAACGTCATTACGTTCATCTCGTACACATCCGGGTCTCGATCGTCGTTGCCATCTCTCCAAAGGAACCGTTGGGAACATCGATCCTCGGGTCGGATCAGCACTTGGTGGAACATCTCCTTGATGTCACCGCAGACTCCGACTGCTCCTTCCCTGAAATGGAAGAGCACGGCTGGCAAGGGCTTATAGTGCTGAGGCCCCTTGTCCAGCGCCGAATTTAGAGAGGTTCCTCCAACCTTGGCTGCAGCATCAAACACAAGCCGGACCTTACCGGGCTTGTTCGGGTTTTCGACACCAAAATGTGGCAAATACCATAGCTTGTCGCTCTTCACGGCGACCTCATCCGGCTGCAGCTTCCTCGCATACCCTTTGGACACGTAATCCTTGATAATACGATCGTATTCCAGCGCCAACTGCCCGTTGCGCCTCAACTTCTTCTCTACGTTGATCAGCCGTCTGTGCGCCATCTCGTAGCTCCGTGGCAGCACAGCGTGGTCGTCCTTCCAGAGTAGTCCCGTCTGGTAGCGACGCCCCACTTTCACCGTGGTGTCTTCGAGGATCCTTTGTGCCCGCGCGTCATCGCTTGCTGCGACCTGTGGCGCGAGCTTCACACCAAAGCTTTCCATCTCGAAGTAGTCCTCTACCATCTTTTCCATCGCATCTTCCATTGACACGGCTAGAAGGCAGGACCTCGGTGACGGCGTAGTCGATTGTCCACTTACCGGCCCATACACAACCCATCCAAGCTCGGTTGCGGCCGCATACGGTCCCTCTCTGGCAAACCGCCTCGTCCTAAGTGGCAATCCCAAATGTCCATGGTCCAGTCCGATGAGCAACTTCGGCACCGCGTTGCTGTAGGGCTTCATCGGCAGACGCGCATCCTTATGCACGCCCTGGACATCTCGCCGACATAACGTCTGCATCGGCAGACTCAAACTCGAAACGGCGTACACGTTCCTCAACGCGTGGCGAGTGGGCTTCCCAGCTCCACTTATCTCTAGACTCACCACGTTGGTGGGCTCTCTACTGGCCTTTCCTCCAAACCATTGAATGTTAAGCTGTCGATGTTCGCCTCGCACTCCCAGATCCCTCCGCAACTCGTCATCGATCATCGTGACGGAGGATCCTTCATCCAGAAGCGCGTAGGTATCTACCTGGCGACCAGCTCCGTACAGCGTTACTGGCAGTATACGGAACAATAGTCGGCCTCCCTCGGCGTCAATGCAGCTTAAGTTCCTTTGCACAGGTGCCTCCGCTGGCTGCGGGGCTCTTCTCTCCAGGCTATTTCTGAGAACCGCCGGCTGCTGGCTCCTCTCGTGGTCCCTGTAACCACCTCGTGGCGAAGACCTTCTTTCCGGGCTGCGTCTGGAAACTGCTGACTGCTGGTTCCCACCGTCGTGGCGCCTGAAGCCACTTTGCTGCTCCGGCCATCTTCGCCCCTCGTCCGCTCCATGTAGCAGACGGTGATGCATCTGGCGGCATCCGTTGATTCGGCACTCGCCGTGCCCATTGCAGGTTCTAGCTGTATGACCAATCCGTAAGCATGTGAAGCAGAGCCGATGCCTCTTCACCATGCTCCACCTTCTCGATGGCGAAGCTCCGATGAACTCTCTACAGCTCGTCGTAGCGTGTTGCCCTCCACAAATGGGACAACCTCCATGCCGATCATCCCGCTGCTCGCATCCGTTCTGGTCGACGCTCGCATGCAGGACTCGACGCCTCGGCTCCTTTCCCTCGACGTCCAAAATCGTACACACGATGTTTGCGTACTCCTGTAGCCACGTGCTGAAGTGCGCTACAGTGGGAAAGGGCTCGATCGATGCAGCGTGCCTGGCCCAATCCACTCGCTTGCTCGTAGGAAGCTTTGCCACTAGCTCCTCCATGAGGGTGGGGTTCCCCAGGTGCTGCTCCGCCTTCGCTGACTGCAAGAAGGCCGTGAGGTTACTCACTCGGGTTGCGAAGGGGACGATCCTCGCCAGGTGCTGCTCCGAAATCGGCGGCACCTCTCGCACGCTGTTCAGCTGGCTGCGTATAAGCTGCTCCGGTCGGCCAAACCTAAAGCGCAGCTGCTCCATCACGGGGCTGACGTTCCCAGGGTGAATCAGTAGCGACTTCACTGTCTCGCGTGCTTCATCCTTCAGCGCCTTCAACAGCCTCTGGTTGTTCTCCAGGTCTGTGCAGTTGTATGCTTGGGTCGTCTCCACAAATGCACAGTTAAATATAGGCCACTCCTCGGGCTGCCCTCCAAATACATGCAGGTCCGGAAGCCTTCTTGGCCCATTCGCTCCTTGGGCTCCATTCGGCGTCATCGAGGCGTAGGATCCAACAAATGGCGATGCTGTTGCCACGTTGTGGATGCTCCCGCCCGGTAGCACGAATCCATGCGCCGTCTGCGCAACACTCGTAGCACACAGTGGCTCCACTAGATGATTGCTAGTCGTTAGCAATGGCGGTCCACTCCAATATGGCGGCTGCGTGCAGGCCGTACTGCTCGCACCGACACAGCTATGTGGAACAGGCCCGACCCCGTTAGTTGGGGCCTCACCGTTAGATGTGGCTACTGGCGGCCCGCCCCAAGATGGCGGCCGCCCCGACGCTTCACTGTTGGCGCCATTTGCGCTTGGGCCAACTGCGATTGGCGCGCGTTTGGCGGTGCTCTCACTGTTCAGGACTTTAACCTGCCTCAGCTCATTCTCCAACGCCGTAATCCTCTCCATAAGGTACGACGTGAGTGGCTGGCCTTCCTCCGGCACTGAACTCGCAGCTGTGACAGCAGTACTCCTCGGTTGGGACGCTACTGTAGTCACCGTAGTGGCTGGGCGAGAAATGGCCGCCGCCGTGGTTATGTTCACTTGCGGCCGGTTTCCCGCTCCACTACTCGCTGGCTGCTGATCCGCTCGCGTTGTTGTAGGGGTGGCTTCCCCTCCGTTCAGCCGGGAACTCCTCCTGGGGGAATGCTGCATCCCAGGTTCAATATGGCGCTGCCTCAGCGCGCTCCAAAATGGCGACCCTTGTGCCGCTGCCTGCGTCACACCGACGCTTGACGCTCCTTGCGCCTTCTGTCCGCTTGCTGCGGATACCTCAATTGACGCTGACTGCGTCTCCGTCCGTACCCAGTGTTCGGCGCTGGCTGCGCTCCTCAATGTCGCTGACTGCGACTCCTCTACTGGTACGGGAATGTGCGCCTGGCGCTCCTGCGCCACCGTCCGTACCCAGTGTTCGGCGCTGGCTGCGCTCCACTATATCGCTGACTGCGACTCTACTACTGGGACGGGAATGCGCTCCTGGCAACTCTCTAGCTGGGCATCAGACCATCCAGCGCAAGTTGCCCTTGCAGTCTCCCTAGGACTGCGAATAAAAGGAGTTGTCTTGCTTCATGCGGAGTTGCCTTAAACGGCCCCCCACACAAGTAGGTCCGAAGAGAGGGATAACTTCAAGGGTGCGGTTTTATTCTGTGAATACATTAAATTAGCCTAATACATTTTTAAACTAACTTAAGCTTACCGCAGTGTGCCCTCCTACAATTCACAAGACAATGAAAAAGCACAATTTAGGCGGCATTCACAGTGCCGATATTAGTAGGCCCCTACTTCATGGGCCAAGAAATCCATACAACATCGGATAACTTACAAAATACTAGAATTTCCTTCCAACACTTATTCTACCTATCGATTACAATGTTTGGCCGTCGACACATATATCCACGGCAGAATATGTACTTATATTAGTTTTTAGAAGGCTAATACATTTGCATACTCTATAGTAATTTGTAAACAAAAAGTTCACAGCTCAACTAATAATGCCTGAATCCACTTCAGAATTTATATTTATATTAGTTTTTACACGTCTAATACATTTGCATACTCAGCTAATAATGTCTGTATCCACTTCAGAATTAGTATTTATAATAGTTTTTACACGGCTAATACATTTGCATACTCAATTGTAAATTTGAAAACAAAAAGTTCACAACTCAGCTAATAATGCCTGAATCCACTTCAGAATTTGAATTTATATTAGTTTTTACACGGCTAATACATTTGCATACTCAATTGTAAATTTGTAAACAAAAAGTTCACAACTCCGCTTATAATGAATGTATCCACGGCAGAATTTGTACTTATATTAGTTTTTAGAAGGCTAATACATTTGAATACTCAATTGTAAATTTGTAAACAAAAAGTTCACAACTCAGCTAATAATGCCTGAATCCACTTCAGAATTTATATTTATATTAGTTTTTACACGTCTAATACATTTGCATACTCACCTAATAATGTCTGTATCCACTTCAGAATTAGTATTTATAATAGTTTTTACACGGCTTATACATTTGCGTACTCAATTGTAAATTTGAAAACAAAAAGTTCACAACTCCGCTTATGATGCCTATATGATACTGTAATGCAGTTTTCATTAATTAGCTACTTCATTAGATCCTTGAAAGAGACCACTATATGTGTAATTTTGTGTAATTTGGCTTGAATTTTGCTTGGATTATTTTGGTAATACGACTACGGTCACACCGACCGTAAAAGGTAAACAAAAAAAAACGGCCGCCATTCGCGGCCTATTACTATGAATTTCTGAATTCCTCGTCGAAGTATTCTTGCATAAATAAATGCAGAATCCTTTAAATTTATGTTTTTAACCTATGATGCTTAAATTTTTTTTAATTATTACCAAGAAAAAATTTTAATTAATTTTACACCGCAAGAACCTTGCCACCGCAAAACATATTATTTTTCCTAATTTTCTAATATTTTTTCAGTTCAAAAAACCAGCGAAATTATATAAAAATTAAATTCTCATTGTGAGACCATACTGTCAATGAGCCGGCTAATACATTTTTCAATTACAATTTTCTTCATTAAACACGTATTTTGCATTATTCTAATGCATTAGAGCGCCATATAGTCGTCTTGCTCGCACTTGTGTAAAATGCTATAGCGCTGTCAAATCTTTAATGAAGTCTCTAATTAATGCGACAGTGTCATGCCAGTATAATGCATGTATCCACGGCAGAATTTGTATTTATAATAGTTTTTACACGGCTTATACATTTGCATACTCAATTGTAAATTGTAAACAAAAAGTTCACAACTCAGCTAATAATGCCTGAATCCACTTCAGAATTTGTATTTATAATAGTTTTTACACGGCTTATACATTTGCATACTCAATTGTAAATTGTAAACAAAAAGTTCACAACTCAGCTAATAATGCCTGAATCCACTTCAGAATTTATATTTGTATTAGTTTTTACACGTCTAATATATTAGCATACTCAGCTAATAATGTCTGTATCCACTTCAGAATTTGTATTTATAATAGTTTTTACACGGCTAATACATTTGCATACTCAATTGTAAATTTGAAAACAAAAAGTTCACAACTCAGCTAATAATGCCTGAATCCACTTCAGAATTTGTATTTATATTAGTTTTTACGCGGCTAATACATTTGCATACTCAATTGTAAATTTGTAAACAAAAAGTTCACAGCTCAGATAATAATGCATATATCCACTTTAGAATTTATATTTATATTAGTTTTTACACGTCTAATACATTTGCATACTCAATTGTAAATTTGTAAGCTGTGCGAAATTGACAGATGGCAGCACGAATTTATCGATTAAGCATCATTTCCGACACGATCAAAACATCCGCCTTCTTCCTTTTTTTGCTGCAACGCCGAACGCTACAGAAGTGTAGATCTGTGAGCGAAATTAATAAACAAGTGCCACGTGTACATTTGCCAATTAAATACAAGGCATCGGCCGTTGCATCCGACCAGTTAACCATCCGCCAGTGTCGCGCACCGGTTTTGGGTAATTATTTTGAGACTTCAAGCCATTTGCACTTGCATAAATATTGGTTTCATATAGAGACAGCGCAATACCGCGTGCCTTCTCGGCTTGCACGCCTACATAGAGGCGAAGGAACCTTCTGGAGCTCAACGCTCAAGCGTACCGCAGTTTACTCTGCATCATCCTCTGTCGGTAAATAGTTTTCTTATACGACTGAAAGCTCTCTCCGTAACCACGGTTGTTTTTCTAGTCGAACCTTCCTATAAGGGCCAGTGGAATATTGCCAAAGGTGAAGCGAAAACCTTTGCGACCCTGCCCGCGAATCTGCTCGGTGGCCAGGAGCCCCGATTACGTCATCGGCGTGGGATTACTTATTTTTCCTTTCCGCGCTTCGCCAGCTGCGGCAGAGGAAGGGAGACGACAAACGCTGTGGCCAGGGACCACAATTTTCGGCCAGAGCGTGAAGAAGGCGTAGAATCGGAGTAAACTCCTCCTCCTGTATACACTGCTGCCTGATTCAGTTAACTTACACTGTAGATAGTTGTGATAAATTTTTCTTCAGTGTAGGCAACCATTACAGCTAATAATGTCTGTATCCACTTCAGAATGTGTATTTATAATAGTTTTTACAGGGCTAATACATTTGCATACTCAATTGTAAATTTGAAAACAAAAAGTTCACAACTCAGCTAATAATGCCTGAATCCACTTCAGAATTAGTATTTATATTAGTTTTTACACGGCTAATACATTTGCATACTCAATTGTAAATTTGTAAACAAAAAGTTTACTACTCAGATAATAATGCATATATCCACTTTAGAATTTATATTTAAATTAGTTCTTACAATGCTAATACATTTGCATACTCAATTGTAAATTTGTAAACAAAAAGTTCACAAATCAGCTAATAATGCTTGTATCCACGGCAGAATTTGTACTTATATTAGTTTTTACACGGCTTATACATTTGCATACTCAATTGTAAATGTGTAAACAAAAAGTTCACAATGCAGCTAATAATGCCTGAATCCATTTCAGAATTTATATTTATATTAGTTTTTACACGTCTAATACATTTGCATACTCAATTGTAAATTTGTAAACAACATGTTTACTAGTCAGATAATAATGCATATATCCACTTTAGAATTTATATTTAAATTAGTTCTTACAATGCTAATACATTTGCATACTCAATTGTAAATTTGTAAACAAAAAGTTCACAAATCAGCTAATAATGCTTGTATCCACGGCAGAATTTGTACTTATATTAGTTTTTACACGGCTTATACATTTGCATACTCAATTGTAAATGTGTAAACAAAAAGTTCACAATGCAGCTAATAATGCCTGAATCCATTTCAGAATTTATATTTATATTAGTTTTTACACGTCTAATACATTTGCATACTCAATTGTAAATTTGTAAACAAAAAGTTTACTACTCAGATAATAATGCATATATCCACTTTAGAATTTATATTTAAATTAGTTCTTACAATGCTAATACATTTGCATACTCAATTGTAAATTTGTAAACAAAAAGTTCACAAATCAGCTAATAATGCTTGTATCCACGGCAGAATTTGTACTTATATTAGTTTTTACACGGCTTATACATTTGCATCCTCAATTGTAAATGTGTAAACAAAAAGTTCACAACGCAGCTAATAATGCCTGAATCCACTTCAGAATTTATATTTATATTAGTTTTTACACGTCTAATACATTTGCATACTCAGCTAATAATGTCTGTATCCACTTCAGAATTAGTATTTATAATAGTTTTTACACGGCTAATACATTTGCATACTCAATTGTAAATTTGAAAACAAAAAGTTCACAACTCAGCTAATAATGCCTGAATCCACTTCAGAATTTGTATTTATATAAGTGTTTACACGGCTAATACATTTGCATACTCAATTGTAAATTTGTAAACAAAAAGTTCACAGCTCAGATAATAATGCATATATCCACTTTAGAATTTATATTTATATTAGTTTTTACACGTCTAATACATTTGCATACTCAGTTGAAAATTTGTAAACAAAATGTTTACAACTCAGATAATAATGCATATATCCACTTTAGAATTTATATTTAAATTAGTTCTTACAATGCTAATACATTTGCATACTCAATTGCAAATTTGTAAACAAAAAGTTCACAACTCAGCTAATAATGGATGTATCCACGGCAGAATTTGTACTTATATTTGTTTTTACACGGCTTATACATTTGCATACTCAATTGTAAATTGTAAACAAAAAGTTCACAACGCAGCTAATAATGCCTGAATCCACTTCAGAATTTATATTTATATTAGTTTTTACACGTCTAATACATTTGCATACTCAATTGTAAATTTGTAAACAAAAAGTTCACAACTCAGATAATAATGCATATATCCACTTTAGAATTTATATTTAAATTAGTTCTTACAATGCTAATATATTTACATACTCAATTGTATATTTGTAAACAAAAAGTTCACAACTCCGCTAATAATGCATGTATCCACGGCAGATTTTGTACTTATATTAGTTTTTAGAATGCTAATACATTTGCATCCTCAATTGTAAATTTGTAAACAAAAAGTTCACAACTCAGCTAATAATGCCTGAATCCACTTCAGAATTTATATTTATATTAGTTTTTACACGTCTAATACATTTGCATACTCAGCTAATAATGTCTGTATCCACTTCAGAATTAGTATTTATAATAGTTTTTACAGGGCTAATACATTTGCATACTCAATTGTAAATTTGAAAACAAAAAGTTCACAACTCAGCTAATAATGCATGTACCCACGGCAGCATTTATATTTAAATTAGTTCTTACAATGCTAATACATTTGCATACTCAATTGTAAATTTGTAAACAAAAAGTTCACAACTCAGCTAATAATGCATGTATCATCGGCAGAATTTGTACTTAGTTTAGTTTTTACGCGGCTTATACATTTGCATACTCAATTGTAAATTTGAAAACAAAAAAATCACAACTCAGCTAATAATGCCTGAATCCACTTCAGAATTTGTATTTATATTAGTTTTTACACGGCTAATACATTTGCATACTCAATTGTAAATTTGTAAACAAAAAGTTCACAGCTCAGATAATAATGCATATATCCACTTAAGAATTTATATTTATATTAGTTTTTACACGTCTAATACATTTGCATACTCAATTGTAAATTTGTAAACAAAAAGTTTACTACTCAGATAATAATGCATATATCCACTTTAGAATTTATATTTAAATTAGTTCTTACAATGCTAATACATTTGCATACTCAATTGTAAATTTGTAAACAAAAAGTTCACAACTCAGCTAATAATGCCTGAATCCACTTCAGAATTTATATTTATATTAGTTTTTACACGTCTAATACATTTGCATACTCAGCTAATAATGTCTGTATCCACTTCAGAATTAGTATTTATAATAGTTTTTACAGGGCTAATACATTTGCATACTCAATTGTAAATTTGAAAACAAAAAGTTCACAACTCAGCTAATAATGCATGTACCCACGGCAGCATTTATATTTAAATTAGTTCTTACAATGCTAATACATTTGCATACTCAATTGTAAATTTGTAAACAAAAAGTTCACAACTCAGCTAATAATGCATGTATCATCGGCAGAATTTGTACTTAGTTTAGTTTTTACGCGGCTTATACATTTGCATACTCAATTGTAAATTTGAAAACAAAAAAATCACAACTCAGCTAATAATGCCTGAATCCACTTAAGAATTTGTATTTATATTAGTTTTTACACGGCTAATACATTTGCATACTCAATTGTAAATTTGTAAACAAAAAGTTCACAGCTCAGATAATAATGCATATATCCACTTAAGAATTTATATTTATATTAGTTTTTACACGTCTAATACATTTGCATACTCAATTGTAAATTTGTAAACAAAAAGTTTACTACTCAGATAATAATGCATATATCCACTTTAGAATTTATATTTAAATTAGTTCTTACAATGCTAATACATTTGCATACTCAATTGTAAATTTGTAAACAAAAAGTTCACAATGCAGCTGATAATGCCTGAATCCATTTCAGAATTTATATTTATATTAGTTTTTACACGTCTAATACATTTGCATACTCAATTGTAAATTTGTAAACAAAAAGTTTACTACTCAGATAATAATGCATATATCCACTTTAGAATTTGTATTTCAATTAGTTCTTACAATGCTAATACATTTGCATACTCAATTGTAAATTTGTAAACAAAAAGTTCACAACTCCGCTTACAATGCATGTATCCACGGCAGAATTTGTACTTTTATTAGTTTTTAGAAGGCTAATACATTTGCATACTCTATTGCAAATTTGTAAACAATAAGTTCACAACTCAGCTAATAATGGATGTATCCACGGCAGAATTTGTACTTATATTAGTTTTTACACGGCTTATACATTTGCATACTCAATTGTAAATTGTAAACAAAAAGTTCACAACGCAGCTAATAATGCCTGAATCCATTTCAGAATTTATATATATATTAGTTTTTACACGTCTAATACATTTGCATACTCAATTGTAAATTTGTAAACAAAAAGTTTACTACTCAGATAATAATGCATATATCCACTTTAGAATTTATATTTAAATTAGTTCTTACAATGCTAATACATTTGCATACTCAATTGTAAATTTGTAAACAAAAAGTTCACAAATCAGCTAATAATGCTTGTATCCACGGCAGAATTTGTACTTATATTAGTTTTTACACGGCTTATACATTTGCATACTCAATTGTAAATGTGTAAACAAAAAGTTCACAATGCAGCTAATAATGCCTGAATCCATTTCAGAATTTATATTTATATTAGTTTTTACACGTCTAATACATTTGCATACTCAATTGTAAATTTGTAAACAAAAAGTTTACTACTCAGATAATAATGCATATATCCACTTTAGAATTTATATTTAAATTAGTTCTTACAATGCTAATACATTTGCATACTCAATTGTAAATTTGTAAACAAAAAGTTCACAAATCAGCTAATAATGCTTGTATCCACGGCTGAATTTGTACTTATATTAGTTTTTACACGGCTTATACATTTGCATACTCAATTGTAAATGTGTAAACAAAAAGTTCACAATGCAGCTAATAATGCCTGAATCCATTTCAGAATTTATATTTATATTAGTTTTTACACGTCTAATACATTTGCATACTCAATTGTAAATTTGTAAACAAAAAGTTTACTACTCAGATAATAATGCATATATCCACTTTAGAATTTATATTTAAATTAGTTCTTACAATGCTAATACATTTGCATACTCAATTGTAAATTTGTAAACAAAAAGTTCACAAATCAGCTAATAATGCTTGTATCCACGGCAGAATTTGTACTTATATTAGTTTTTACACGGCTTATACATTTGCATCCTCAATTGTAAATTTGTAAACAAAAAGTTCACAGCTCAGATAATAATGCATATATCCACTTTAGAATTTATATTTATATTAGTTTTTACACGTCTAATACATTTGCATACTCAGTTGTAAATTTGTAAACAAAATGTTTACAACTCAGATAATAATGCATATATCCACTTTAGAATTTATATTTAAATTAGTTCTTACAATGCTAATACATTTGCATACTCAATTGCAAATTTGTAAACAAAAAGTTCACAACTCAGCTAATAATGGATGTATCCACGGCAGAATTTGTACTTATATTAGTTTTTACACGGCTTATACATTTGCATACTCTATTGTAAATTGTAAACAAAAAGTTCACAACGCAGCTAATAATGCCTGAATCCACTTCAGAATTTATATTTATATTAGTTTTTACACGTCTAATACATTTGCATACTCAATTGTAAATTTGTAAACAAAAAGTTCACAACTCAGATAATAATGCATATATCCACTTTAGAATTTATATTTAAATTAGTTCTTACAATGCTAATATATTTGCATACTCAATTGTAAATTTGTAAACAAAAAGTTCACAACTCCGCTAATAATGCATGTATCCACGGCAGATTTTGTACTTATATTAGTTTTTAGAATGCTAATACATTTGCATCCTCAATTGTAAATTTGTAAACAAAAAGTTCACAACTCAGCTAATAATGCCTGAATCCACTTCAGAATTTATATTTATATTAGTTTTTACACGTCTAATACATTTGCATACTCAGCTAATAATGTCTGTATCCACTTCAGAATTAGTATTTATAATAGTTTTTACAGGGCTAATACATTTGCATACTCAATTGTAAATTTGAAAACAAAAAGTTCACAACTCAGCTAATAATGCATGTACCCACGGCAGCATTTATATTTAAATTAGTTCTTACAATGCTAATACATTTGCATACTCAATTGTAAATTTGTAAACAAAAAGTTCACAACTCAGCTAATAATGCATGTATCATCGGCAGAATTTGTACTTATATTAGTTTTTACGCGGCTTATACATTTGCATACTCAATTGTAAATTTGAAAACAAAAAAATCACAACTCAGCTAATAATGCCTGAATCCACTTCAGAATTTGTATTTATATTAGTTTTTACACGGCTAATACATTTGCATACTCAATTGTAAATTTGTAAACAAAAAGTTCACAGCTCAGATAATAATGCATATATCCACTTTAGAATTTATATTTATATTAGTTTTTACACGTCTAATACATTTGCATACTCAGTTGTAAATTTGTAAACAAAAAGTTTACTACTCAGATAATAATGCATATATCCACTTTAGAATTTATATTTAAATTAGTTCTTACAATGCTAATACATTTGCATACTCAATTGTAAATTGGTAAACAAAAAGTTCACAAAATCAGCTAATAATGCTTGTATCCACGGCAGAATTTGTACTTATATTAGTTTTTACACGGCTTATACATTTGCATACTCAATTGTAAATGTGTAAACAAAAAGTTCACAACGCAGCTAATAATGCCTGAATCCACTTCAGAATTTATATTTATATTAGTTTTTACACGTCTAATACATTTGCATACTCAGCTAATAATGTCTGTATCCACTTCAGAATTAGTATTTATAATAGTTTTTACACGGCTAATACATTTGCATACTCAATTGTAAATTTGAAAACAAAAAGTTCACAACTCAGCTAATAATGCCTGAATCCACTTCAGAATTTGTATTTATATAAGTTTTTACACGGCTAATACATTTGCATACTCAATTGTAAATTTGTAAACAAAAAGTTCACAGCTCAGATAATAATGCATTTATCCACTTTAGAATTTATATTTATATTAGTTTTTACACGTCTTATACATTTGCATACTCAGTTGTAAATTTGTAAACAAAATGTTTACAACTCAGATAATAATGCATATATCCACTTTAGAATTTATATTTAAATTAGTTCTTACAATGCTAATACATTTGCATACTCAATTGCAAATTTGTTAACAAAAAGTTTACAACTCAGCTAATAATGCATGTATCCACGGCAGAATTTGTACATATATTAGTTTTTACACGGCTTATACATTTGCATACTCAATTGTAAATGTGTAAACAAAAAGTTCACAACGCAGCTAATAATGCCTGAATCCACTTCAGAATTTATATTTATATTAGTTTTTACACGTCTAATACATTTGCATACTCAGCTAATAATGTCTGTATCCACTTCAGAATTAGTATTTATAATAGTTTTTACACGGCTAATACATTTGCATACTCAATTGTAAATTTTAAAACAAAAAGTTCACAACTCCGCTTATAATGCATGTATCCACGACAGAATTTGTACTTTTATTAGTTTTTAGAAGGCTAATACATTTGCATACTCTATTGTAAATTTCTAAACAAAAAGTTCACAACTCAGCTAATAATGCATGTATCCACGGCAGAATTTGTACTTATATTAGTTTTTAGAATGCTAATACATTTGCATACTCAATTGTAAATTTGTAAACAAAAAGTTCACAACTCAGCTAATAATGCCTGAATCCACTTCAGAATTTGAATTTATATTAGTTTTTACACGGCTAATACATTTGCATACTCAATTGTAAATTTGTAAACAAAAAGTTCACAGCTCAGATAATAATGCATATATCCACTTAAGAATTTATATTTATATTAGTTTTTACACGTCTAATACATTTGCATACTCAATTGTAAATTTGTAAACAAAAAGTTCACAACTCAGCTAATAATGCATGTATCCACGGCAGAATTTGTACTTATATTAGTTTTTACACGGCTTATACATTTGCATACTCAATTTTAAATTTGAAAACAAAAAGTTCACAACTTAGCTAATAATGCCTGAATCCACTTCAGAATTTGTATTTATATTAGCTTTTACACGGCTAATACATTTGCATACTCAATTGTAAATTTGTAAACAAAAAGTTCACAGCTTAGATAATAATGCATATATCCACTTTAGAATATATATTTATATTAGTTTTTACACGTCTAATACATTTGCATACTCAATTGTAAATTTGTAAACAAAAAGTTTACAACTTAGGTAATAATGCATATATCCACTTTAGAATTTATATTTAAATTAGTTCTTACAATGCTAATACATTTGCATACTCAATTGTAAATTTGTAAACAAAAAGTTCACAACTCCGCTTACAATGCATGTATCCACGGCAGAATTTGTACTTTTATTAGTTTTTACACGGCTTATACATTTGCATACTCAATTGTAAATTTGTAAACAAAAAGTTTACAACTTAGGTAATAATGCATATATCCACTTTAGAATTTATATTTAAATTAGTTCTTACAATGCTAATACATTTGCATACTCTATTGCAAATTTGTAAACAAAAAGTTCACAACTCAGCTAATAATGGATGTATCCACGGCAGAATTTGTACTTATATTAGTTTTTACACGTCTAATACATTTGCATACTCAATTGTAAATTTGTAAACAAAAAGTTTACAACTTAGGTAATAATGCATATATCCACTTTAGAATTTATATTTAAATTAGTTCTTACAATGCTAATACATTTGCATACTCAATTGTAAATTTGAAAACAAAAAGTTCACAACTCCGCTAATAATGCATGTATCCACGGCAGAATTTGTACTTATATTCGTTGTTAGAAGGCTAATACATTTGCATACTCAATTGTAAATTTAAAAACAAAAAGTTCACAACTCAGCTAATAATGCCTGATTCCACTTCAGAATTAATATTTATATTAGTTTTTACCCGTCTAATACATTTGCATACTCAATTGTAAATTTGTAAACAAAAAGTTCACAACTCTGCTTATAATGCATGTATCCACGGCAGAATTTGTACTTATATTAGTTTTTACACGGCTAATACATTTGCATACTCAATAGTAAATTGTAAACAAAAAGTTCACAGCTCAGAAAATAATGCATATATCCACGGCAGAATTTATATTTAAATTAGTTCTTACAATGCTAACACATGCAGTGTCCTCTTTTTAAATAAAGTTGTAACACCGACTTGAAATTAGGATATAGTTTATTTCCATCAACTTTTAACTTGTAACTTAATTTATTATACATTTGTGCTTATCCGAAACGTGTGCGATCAAAGCGAGATTCTGGCGGCGACTGCTGAACGAAGAGTTGCCAGAGCTTAACACTGCATTCGAGTGTTCGTTCTAGTATTTTAAAGAAGGGAGCCAGAAACTAGTAGGTGAGACCGCTCCTTGTGACTCTGGCCAATCCATCAACACTACCGGATCCCACATTCGGCCTTCCTGACGTTTGATTCGACCCGAATGGTTTCATGTACTCTGCAACTGTCTTGGTTCTATATGGCCCTTCTCCTTCTCCGACTCTTTCAACTTCATAACGCCCATGATTGTTAATCTTAACTACCTTATAGGGACCTAAGTACTTTCCTTTCAACTTTAAGCCTGTTCCATACTGGGTGCGTTTAATAGCTACTAAGTCATTTACTGCGTACTGGCTTTCTACCTTTCTTTTAGAGTCAAACGCCTTTTTGTTTTCTGTTTGAATATCCTGAATATTCTGTCTTGCTTTTATACACAACTTCTCTCTTTCATCGTTTAGCTCAGATATTAAACATTCCTGCATCAACTCCTTTAACTCTAAGTTACTGGAAATACGTATATCGAGTCCTGTTAGAATTTTAAACGGAGACACTTTTGTACTCCTGGGCTCAGTGTTATTAATCGTCTGTTGTACCTTGCCAACCTGCTTATACCAGCATCCTGGACTCTCCTCACTCAGTTTAGATAACATTGGAACCACTATCTTGTGCATACGCTCTACCTGTCCATTACCTCTGGGAACTCCTGTCGCAATTAGCAAGTGCTGTATCTTCTCCCTTTCGCAATACTCCTTGAACAAGTGTGAAGTGAAAGCAGCTCCTCGATCCGATACAATCCTGTATGGGTTACCAAAAATGACTGACTGACGCTCCAAGCAACTCAAAACTTCTTCAACCCCAGTACTTCGTGTAGGATATAACCATACGTACTTAGAAAAGGCATCCACTATTACGAGAATGTGATTATAGCGCTTTTTGGTCAACTCCATCGGGCCAACATGGTCTATATGGTACGTAACCAACGGCTTGTCACCTTTGTCGATTGGTGTAAGGAACCCTTCTTGCCTACCAGCTTTGGCATTCACTAAAATACACTCGACGCAGCTCTCAACGATTCGTGCTATCTTCTCTTTAGCCTTCTGAATGTAATACGACTTTTCGACCAACTCCTGAGTCTTTTTTGAAGAAAAGTGACCTTGCTTGTGCGCATTTCGAATGATCTCGTCTTCCATAAGCGATGGCACTACTAGCAACTCCTTATTCTGATCCTTGAATAAAATTCCGTTGGATATATAGAAATCTTCATACCCTTTTGTCTCAACAACACTCTTCGCTGCCCTAGTCCAATCATCCGTTTGCTGTGCTTCTCTTAAGCGATGTATCAAGCTATCCGTCACAACAAAACAATACACCCTGCTCAACGCATCCACGTGTCTCATCTTGCTACCTGACCTATGTTCAATTTCATAGTTGAAATCTTGCAAGTACATCGCCCAACGCGAAACTCTAAGCGGAATCTCTTTCTTTTTCATAGTCATGGCAAAAGCATTGCAGTCTGTCACTATTTTGAATCTTTTGCCAAGAACGTAGACCCGCCACTTTATCAAAGCTCCGATAACTGCAAGAACTTCAAGTTCATACGAATGATATTTCTCTTCGCAAGGTTTGGTCTTCCGACTCATGTAGAAAATTGGGTGCCACAAACCATCTTCTCTGCCTCTCTGAAGTAATACGGCTCCAAATCCGAATTTTGAAGCGTCGGTATGAATTTCCGTTTCAAGTGTAGGGTCATACAGTCTCAGAACGGGCCCACTGATTAACGCAGCCTTTAATTTTCCAAAAGCTTCTATCTGCACTTCTTTAAACTCAAACTTTGCATCCTTACACAACAAATCAGACAACGGCTTTGCAATACCTGCGTAGTTTTCTACGAACCTTCGAAAATACGACGTCAAACCTAAAAATCGTTGTATTCCCTTCTTACCACGAGGAGTAGGAAAATCAGCAACCGCTCTAGTTTTCTCCTCACCTGGTTTGATTGTACCATTTTCTACAATGTATCCAAGGAAATGTACTCTCTTCTTCAATAACCGACACTTGCTCCAATTTATACGCAAACCGTTTTCTTCTGCCACTTTCAAAACTCGCCCTAACTTCTGCACGCCCTGTTCAACATTCTTGCTGGCAATGATGACATCATCCATGTACACTACTGCATCGTCGTTTTTTATCAAATCCCTTAGGACAGCCATTATGAACCTGGTAAACACTGCTGGAGAATTTGTGATACCGAAAGGTACAAACATGAACTCATACTGCCCACTCATGGTAACAAACGAAGTGTACTTCTGAGATTCTGGTGACACAGGAACATGAAAGAATCCATTGGTCAAATCCAGTGTTGTGAAAATCTCTCCACCTTGCAGTTTTTCAATAACGCAATCCATATGTGCTGTTGGAAAGTTATCTCTGACTATCTTTTCGTTCAACTTCTTGTCAACTAAAACAACTGGCGAAGCAAACTCTGACGTACTTGGTTTAATTATACCTTCCTCAAGCCATTCTTCGACCTGAGCATCGACTACCTTTTGATCGCAATAGGCCAAACGCCTTGGATGTTAACATACTGGCAATTCATCTGTCAACAAAATCTTCATCTCCACTGGCGAACTATGATTTCTCTTCGGATTATAATTCTTCACCAACAACCCTACTTCTGCAGCGACACCTTCAGTTAGATGATCCAATTCCAACCCTAACTCTCGATCTTCTGTGCTTAACATGCAAAGGCTACCAAATTCATTCATTAATTGCATGCAGGAACTCTCTGTTATCTGCGCTTGGTCTTGTTGGATGCACTGCACTCTTTTCGAAAACACAGTTCCTTTCTTTGTGACCATCATGTCGACGTTCTCCAAGATTGTTGTCCCTAAAATAGCATCGAACTTCATATCTTCGTCTGGGATTACGTGGAATTCAATCCACATTTCAATGCCGTCGATACTGACTGGCGCTTTGAAGCTGCCGAAAGTCAGCACCTGACTTTCTCCAATTCCTGTCAAAACTCTTTGCCTGCCCATCAAACTGCCTACGCCTACCGCAAGTTTTAAAAATACACGCCTACGCATTAGGCAAAGCTCCGCTCCTGTATCGATAAGTCCTTTGAATTCAACATTCGAGCAAAAAACCGATTTCAGCTCAAGACCGCAAGCAACTGGTTCACGAGCTTGCTTTGGGATAACTTTCTCTGCCTGAACCACATTGGTTCTCTCCTCAGTTTTGACTTGAGCCTCTACTCTGCACTGCGCTGCTCGGTGTCCTGGCCGATTAGCCTGGTACAACATCGATTTATTTGACCGTGCATCTGGAATTCCTTCTACGAAGTACTCAATCAGACTTTCATCCTCCAAACGGATAGGTTTAGCTATCTCCATTAAGGCATAGAGATACTCCTGCAAAGATTCTCCCTTATGCTGTTGACGTTTTCCCAACCTGCGATGAATCTCTGCTGTAGATATCTGCACTCCAAACTCTTGCAATAACGCTGACTTCAAACTTTCCCAGTCATTAATATCTCTCTGGCTACGTACAAACATTTTTGCTGCTCCACTCAGTAACTGTTTTGCATAAACAAACTGCTGCGGTGAACTCCACTCTACAGTAGCTGCACAATCTTCTAGCTCTTCAATCCACAGATCTATATTGGGAACACCACCGCCTGAAAACTGAGAAACGCTTCCTTCGACGTCTTTCAAAGTAAACCATGATCTAGTCTGTCCCTGCGCTTCTTGGCCATGTTGTCTAACTGCCCTGTTGCGGTTATTAGTCGGTGTGGAGGATGTTGACCTAAACTCAGCGGCCTCACCCTCATTCTCTGACTCACCCTCATCTATCAACCCATAATGAGTTAGCAATCGTTGTTGTAGTTCAGCTTTCAATCCTGTTGTATTCAACTGCAGCTCTGACAACTTCCGTCTCAATTCTTCCACTCGCAATGCCAAGATATCGCTTCTCTCCATTTTACCAATTTATCCTGCAGAAAATTACAATTAATATGATGACAAAGTGTCTTAACTCTAATTTCTTTTGCTCAAATTGTAACAATAGCTCTGTCTTTACACTAATGCATCAGACTGTACAAAAAAAACCTGTGGCAACCCTCTTTCGGGCTGCGTCTCTTGCTGTCTCTCTTCTTTTCGTGTTCACCGCTCTCCTCTTCGTCTTCTGCGCACAGCAACCTCTGCTATGCCTCCAATTGGGATTTGCTTTGCCTGCTTGCAAAACCACGTGCCTTAGCTCTGGCCAACCAGGTTATGCTTGCACGCACTGACGATGCTCTGCTGCTCCCGTCTGCACCTTCACGTCTGCTCCGCTGCTTGTCCACCTCCAGATGTTAAGCTTGATCTGCTCCTGCTCTTCGTGTTCTTGCCCTGGCAAACACGCTCTTGCTTGCACGAACCGCTAACGCCACCAGCTCCAATGTCTTGTTTGCTCTTGTCCGTCTGCTCTTCCTCCAGCCTGATCCGCTGCTTCGTTTACTTCCCAGCCTGCTACGTTGCTGCTCCGCAACTGTACCGCTGCCTCTCCGATGTTAAACTCAATTAGAATCGCCTGGCCGTCCACGTCTGCCTCCAATTCCGTGTTCCAATCCTGGCCAACACGTTCTTGCCCGCACGAACTGCTAACGCCACCAGCTCCAATGTCTTGTTTGCTCTTGTCCGTCTGCTCTTTCTCCAGCCTGATCCGCTGCTTCCTTTAATTCCCAGCCTGCTACGCTGCTGCTCCGCAACTGTACCGCTGCCTCTCCGATGTTAAACTCAATTAGAATCGCCTGGCCGTCCACGTCTGCCTCCAATTCCGTGTTCCAATCCTGGCCAACACGTTCTTGCCCGCACGAACCGCTAACGCCACCAGCTCCAATGTCTTGTTCGCTCTCCTTGTTTCCAGCCTGATCCGCTGCTTCTCAATTCTCGCTCTTTACCAGCCTCATCCGTTGAATCTCCATTCGTTGGTCACCGCCACGCTTTTCTGTCTTTGCCGCTTGCTGTTTCTGTCTTACTCGCCCATGTGTGTGTGTCTTTCGCCTTCTGATGAAATTCTTTTCTGCTTCTGATGAAATACTTTTCTGCTTCTTTCGCTGTCTCTTTTTCCTCTTTTCGTTCCTTTCCAAAACTCTTGACCAGTTTTTAAACTTGCAATTTCATCAACTTTCGCACCGCACAATATTTTGTTAGTTATACATATTTTCCGTGTGTGAAATATGCGATTTAAGGTCCAAGTTGTCGAATGGTGGGTGTATTAATCCGCCAGTAACTCTCAGTATAATTGTAGTTTTGCTTTCGGTATTTAT
This sequence comes from Drosophila kikkawai, assembly GCF_030179895.1. Taxonomy (NCBI): domain Eukaryota; kingdom Metazoa; phylum Arthropoda; class Insecta; order Diptera; family Drosophilidae; genus Drosophila; species Drosophila kikkawai. The sequence goes on from NW_027222636.1 coordinate 86,926, forward strand.
TTATGTATTTTCAACTTATTGTACAAATTAGAATATCCGATTACGTCCGCTCTCGGCTGCTGCTTCTTCCTCACTGCTCTCCCGCGTGATCTGCATCAGAGCACGGACCATCATCTCTCTTCGTGGGGGAGTCAGAGGCGCTTTCTCGCACCGGTTCCCACATCCCTCCTTTGTTTACCAGCTTGAGTTTTAAACCAAGACCAGATGATGTGTTGCTCTGTTCGGAAGTGTCCACCGACGAGTGTTGACGTCTCTCCTCTGAATCCGCTGGTGTCGATCCTAGATCCAGTGAGTCCATTTCTGTACTAGCGGCTGGAATTCTTTTTAAATGGCTAGCATCCCTAATAAATGTTTCCCCCCCCCCCCCTGACAGCTTTACAATATTACCTTCGCGCTCTAAAACTTTATATGTTGTAGTATCGAAGTTTGGTGTCAGCTTGTTGGGAAATACTACGCTCTTCATAAGGAGCTGTTTGCCCACCTGAATGCTAATCTCTTTCGCCCCTCTTTTTCTATCTGCATCTACTTTCCCTTTATGTTTTTGTATGCAATCATTGTCTTTCTCTTCAGAGTCATGAATCTCACCCAATACGTCTTGCACGTTTGGAATTTTGTCCCTAATCATTCGATTAAACATGAGTTCCGAAGGGGAGGTTCCAGTTGTACTGTGCGGAGTAACATTATGCATCAGAATAAATTCCTGAATGTCTTCTTGAAACTTAGCTTTGTTCAGATGAGCTATTTTTAGTCTCTTCATCAGTGACCGATTCATATTCTCGACTTCACCATTCGCCTGAGGCCAATATGGTGGGGTCCTTATTAAAGTGATCCCATTTGTATTGCAATATTTTTCGAATATCGAACTTACATATTGTCTTCCGTTATCCGTTCGTAGGTATCTCGGGAAACCCAATCGACAAAATATTTCCTTCATGGCCCCGATAATTGCCTCCGATGCTATGGACTGCAAAAATTTTATTTCCATATATCTGGAATAATAATCGATAAACACGAGGACGTATTTGCCGTTTGGGAGTGGGCCTAGAAGGTCACTCGCTATAGAGCTCCACGGGCTTGTTGGAAAGACAGTTCTCTGCATGGGGGCCGGCCTTGATGGTTGAGACACTAGCATACAATCCTTGCATGCCTTCACAAAATTTTCCACATCTCGATCGATGCGTGGCCACCAGACTTTTACTCTTAATCGACGCTTCATGGCCGACTCACCAGGGTGCCCTTCGTGAGCTAGTTCTAGCACTCTTTTCCGCAGGCTTTTCGGGATAATCAGTCGTGTTCCTCGTAACAGGATCTTTCCTAACATCGAGATTTCGTACCGAAATGGATAAAAACTGTTGGATAACCCGCTATCCCACGAGTTGGCATCCAAACAGGTCATCGCGTCGACAATTTCCTCATCAACCCCGCTCTCCCGTGCTATTTCCGAAATGTTTAATGACGTAGGGACGGTATATTCAATAACTTGAAATATGTTGCTTTCCGTTATTTTCCAGCTGGAATTTGTTGCTGGTAATTCGTATAATCGAGATAGGCTGTCTGAAATATTTTCCTTGCCTGTTTTATAAATCACTTTAAACTTGAACGCTTGCAAGCGTAAAAGCCAACGTTCAATTCGTGCCGGTGGTTTTGAGGTCGGTTTAAAAATAGTTTCTAACGGCTTGTGATCAGTCACCAATTCGAATTCTAGTCCGGCTAAATAAAAAGAGAACTTTTCAACCGCCCATACTAAAGCGAGACTTTCTTTTTCAGTCTGAGAGTACCGTTTTTCTACATCGGATAAGCTTCGACTTGCAAATGAAATGATTTTTGGTTCACCAGATGTGGTGAATTGAATTAGTACTGCTCCCAGAGCAATAGGGCTGGCATCTGCTATCAAGCGTGTCTTATTGTTTGGGTCGAAATATGATAAGCTGGGTATTTTAGCCAAATGTAGCTTTAGATTTTCAAAAGCTTTGTTTTCTATTTCGCCCCAATTGAATTTGATCTCTTTTTTTAGCAGTTGTCTTAAAGGCTCTGTGCAATTCGCCAGGTCGGGAATAAATTTTCCAACATAAGTAACAAGCCCTAAGAAACTTCGGGTTTCCTCCTTGTTTTTGGGGTTTCTGAATGACAGGATCGTTTGGACCTTTTCAGGATCCACTTCAATGCCTCTATGCGACAATATATGTCCTAAGAATTTGACTTCTTGTGTTTTCCAAACACATTTTCCCTCGTTCAACATAACATTATTTTCCCTTAAGACCTCTTTGACTTTCTGGACTGCTTCGTCGTGGTCCTTCTCACTTGTTCCGAAAATAATGATATCGTCGATGTAGTTCATCACATTCTTGCATGACGCTAAAAGTTCCTCAAGCCTTCTTTGAAAAATTTCATGTGCAGAGTTAACGCCAAACATAAGTCGTTTGTATCTGAATAGCCCGAGTGGGGTAATGAAAGTGGTTATGCTCCTGCTGGTCTCATCTAACTCTAACTGGTGATATGCACTCATTAGGTCTAGTCGTGTGAAATATTTTGCGCCCTTCAATTTGGTCATAAAAGTGTCAAATACTGGTAGTGGGTAATTCTCCCTCAAAATTGCTTTATTTGCCAGCCTCATATCTATGCATATTCTGATGTCGCCATTTTCTTTAAAAGCAATGACCATGGGTGATATCCAGGGAGAATGGCCTATTACTCGTCCAATGATATCAAGGGCAAGAGCTTCTTCCAATTTTGATGTTACTTTATCCTCCAGTGCAATTGGTATTCGCCTCAATGGTTGTTGAATTGGTTTAACGTCTGGATTTATGGATAACTTCACTGGTAATCCTTTCCACTTTGGAAATGGCGTTATTTTATCTATTTGTTTGACTTCGAGGCCGAGGCGTAAAACGTTTAGTTTGAGTGCTGTGTCCTTTCCGAGTAGTGATTGCGTTCCGTTTTTTATTACGAAAAATGAAGCAAACACCTCAGGATTCTGATTAATTGATATCGGAGCTTCAAAAACACAAATTACTTGCAGCAATTCGCGTGAAGCATATCCTCTGAACTGATTCGATGAATTTGGCCGAACGTTGAATACAGTTGCGTTACCCAACTGGAGGTATGACCAGTCCTTTGGGCTTATTAGGTTATAACGGGATCCCGAGTCAATTACTAGTGACAGTTCGCGCCCCCCAACTCGACATTGAATCAACTCATCCTCATCATCGCTTTGGATTTTAAAACAATTTGATTTAGGTTTTCGTTCAGTCCCTTCTTCTACCAAGCGTACATCGCTGCGTTGACGTTTACCTGTATCATGTTGATAAAAGGGTCGCTGTCGTTTTAGGTTTGTTCTACATTTAATTGCAAAATGGCCAATCCGTGTGCACTTATTGCATTTTTGATTTATGGCTGGGCATGATGGGCTGTTGTTATTGTGGCCTCTACGACCACATCTCCCACATTCAAGTGGCTTATTTGGGTTCACGTGCCCTCCTGAGATTTTCCTTTTTGTTTCGGTTTCAGATTTTGAACGCATCATCTCGGACTGTTTACTAATCTCTTCATCGACTTGGCAGGCATCGATCACCTGAGACAAAGTGTACTCTTTTTCCAAAAGTTTCTTCTTTAGCTCTACCCCGGCCCAGCTGTCTATTATTTTGTCCTTTGGCGAAATCTCGTCTATTTCTGCCTTAGTGGCCCCAAAGTCACACTTCTGAATCTGATGACGTAATCTCAAAACAAATTTGGCAAAACCCTCTCCTTCTGTAGGACAGATATTTCTGAACAGATGCCTCTCAAAACTTGAGTTCTGCTTTGGTGAAAAATATACATTTAGTTTGTCGACCAGTACCTTATATATCAGGCCTGTTCTAGTTTCCACTCGGAAGTGAATTTGATAACATTTGCGGATTTCCCTTTAACATAAGCGAATTTCCCTTGGTGATTTAAGGAAATTTTTTAAATTTCCCTTAAATTCCCAAACAAAATCAGCTGGTCGCTTTCAACAAAAGGAGATTCCCTTGTCTAAGATTTGCTAAAAGGGGCTGATAAAATTTTGGCCCGCTGTAGTCTCCAACTCATAGATAGTAAT